>NC_084625.1:5909495-5964495 GCF_033978795.1 Nerophis ophidion
TGCTATCTTATGCTATGTTACACTAGACTATTCTATCTTAACTTATACTGTGCTATTTTATGAGGTATGCTATGCTATGCTATCTTATGTGGTCTGCTATGTATGCTATGCTATGTTGTTTTCTGTGCTGTGCTATGTATGCTATGTTATCTTGTATGCTGTGGTGTGTTTGTGCTATGCTAAAAAATCCTTTGCTATCTTATACTGTGTTACGCTAGACTATGCTATCTTAACTTATACTATGCTATTTTATGAGGTATGCTATGCTATGCTATTTTATGTGCTGTGCTATGTATACTATGCTATCTTATGTGGTGTGCTATGTATGCTATGTTATCTTATATGCTGTGCTATTTATGCTATGCTATGCTATGTTATCTAGTATGCTGTGGTGTGTTGTACTATGCTAAAATATGCTATGCTATCTTATGCTATGTTACGCTAGACTATGCTATCTTAACTTATACTATGCTATTATATGTGGTATGCTATGCTATGCTATGCTATGTTAACCAGTATGCTGTGGTGTGTTGTATTACGCTAAAATATGCTATCTTTTGCTTTGTTACGCTAGACTAAGCTATCTTAACTTATACTATGCTATTTTATGAGATATGCTATGGTATGCTAGCTTATGTGCTGTGCTATGTATGCTGTGCTATGCTATCTTATGGGCTCTGCTATGTATGCTATACTATAATATCTTATATGCTGTGCTGTTTATGCTATGCTATCTAATGTGCTGTGCTATGTTTTCTATGCTATATTATGTTGTATGCTATGCTATGCTATGCTATATTATGTTATGTGGTGTGCTATGTATGCTCTCTTATGCCATGCTATATTTTTTTTATGTGGTGTGCTATGCTACGCTAAGCTATATTGTGCTATTTTTATGTTATGCTACGTTATGTGGCGCGGTGTGCTATGCTGTGTTATGCTATGCCAGGCTACCTTATGTCGTATGCATTGCAAAAATTATGCTTTGCTATCATATGCTATGTTAGCCACGCAATTCTATCTTTTATTTGATGCTTTGCTAGGTTGTAATTTTATGTAGTGTGCTATGTATGCTATGCTATGTTATATTATGTGGTATGCTATGCTATACCATGCTAAGCTATGCGATCTTATCTTATGCTATACTACTGTAAGTTACCGTATTTTTCGGACTACAAGTCGCAGTCTTCTCCACAGTCCAGCAGGGGGGTGAGACCCGGCCAAATCAACAACAACAACAAAAAAAAATATTTTATTTATTTTTATTTTTTTTAATAGTTTGGCCAAGTCTCACCCACGGCCAAACTACAAATAAAACCGCGACTTATAGTCCGAAAAATACGGTATGTGGTGTCGCTACGCTATGCTGCGTTACGCAACATTTTGTTCTGTTACGTTACTTTATGCTATGCTATGTTAGGCTATGCTATGCTACGTTATATTACCTGGTGTGCAATGCTATACTATGCTAAGCTATGCAATCTTATCTTATGCTATAATACTGTTAGTTATGTGGTGTACACTATGCTATGCTATGCTGCGTTATGCTCTTTTACGTTACTTTATGCTATGCTATGTTAGGCTATGCTATGCTACGTTATATTATCTGGTGTGCAATGCTATACTATGCTAAGCTATGCAATCTTATCTTATGCTATAATACTGTTAGTTATGTGGTGTACGCTATGCTATGCCGCGTTATGCTCTTTTACGTTACTTTATGCTATGCTATGTTAGGCTATGCTATGCTACGTTATATTATCTGGTGTGCAATGCTATACTATGCTAAGCTATGCAATCTTATCTTATGCTATAATACTGTTAGTTATGTGTTGTACGCTATGCTATGCTGCGTTATGCTCTTTTACGTTACCTTATGCTACGCTATGTTAGGCTATGCTATGCTACGTTATATTATATGGTGTGCTATGCTATACTATGCTAAGCTATGCGATCTTATCTTATGCTATAATACTGTTAGTTATGTGGTGTACGCTATGCTATGCTGCGTTATACTCTGTTACGTTACCTTATGCTATGCTATGTTAGGCTATGCTATGCTACGTTATATTATCTGGTGTGCAATGCTATACTATGCTAAGCTATGCAATCTTATCTTATGCTATAATACTGTTAGTTATGCGGTGTACGCTATGCTATGCTGCGTTATGCTCTGTTACGTTACCTTATGCTATGCTATGTTAGGCTATGCTATGCCATGTTATATTATCTGGTGTGCTATGCTATACTATGCTAAGCTATGGGATTTTATCTTATGCTATAATACTGTTAGTTTTGTGGTGTACGCTATGCTATGCTGCGTTATGCTCTGTTACGTTACCTTATGCTATGCTATGTTAGGCTATGCTATGCTACGTTATATTATCTGGTGTGCTATGCTATACTATGCTAAGCTATGGGATTTTATCTTATGCTATAATACTGTTAGTTATGTGGTGTACGCTATGCTATGCTGCATTATACTCTGTTACGTTACCTTATGCTATGCTATGTTAGGCTATGCTATGCTACGTTATATTATCTGGTGTGCTATGCTATACTATGCTAAGCTATGGGATTTTATCTTATGCTATAATACTGTTAGTTATGTGGTGTACGCTATCCTATGCTGTGTTATGCTCTGTTACATTACCTTATGCTATGCTATATTAGGCTATGCTATGCTACGTTATATTATCTGGTGTGCTATGCTATACTATGCTAAGCTATGGGATTTTATCTTATGCTATAATACTGTTAGTTATGTGGTGTACGCTATGCTATGCTATGCTGCGTTATGCTCTTTTACGTTACCTTATGCTATGCTATGTTAGGCTATGCTATGCTACGTTATAATATATGATGTGTTATGCTATACTATGCTAAGCTATGCGATCTTATCCTATGCTATAATACTGTTAGTTTTGTGGTGTATGATATGATATGCTGCGTTAGGCTACGTTAGGCTCTGTTACGTTACACTGTGCTATGCTATGTTATATTTTGTGGTGGGCTATGCTATACTGTGCTAAGCTATGTTATGCTAACCTCTGGCTCTTGCTTCTTATTCTCTGGCAGACCAGGTGTATGAGATCTGTCCAGAGCATGAAAACAGCAATACATTTACACTTAGTCCCATTATAATGTGTTAATGAGCAAAGTTTAGCACTGGGTTATCAGCTAGTACTCAGAACCTGGTCTACAAAGAAAATATTCCCTGGAAATGTGAAATCCAGACCGGCCTCTCGTGTTCCCTGTCGTCTGAAAGTGAAAGCACTCACGTGTTGACGTGAAAGTGATTTTTTTTTTTTTCCGTTTTTTTTTTTTTTTTTTGCCTTTTATGTAAATATTTAACAAGAATGTGATTGCAGGCAGACTGCATCCATAATTGAGCTACTTGTGTGTGTTTGCGTCAGTCACTTCAAAAGTCACTTTGCTCTCTCAGACGCAGGCGGGGGGGGGGGCAGTGGGGGTCACGGCGACCGGGTGATGGTGAGCGACATGAAGGGGGAGGGGTACAAAAAAAAAAAAAAAAAAAATATCAGAGAGGTTTGCGAAGCCTCCACGTCTCCTCGGCTCATCAATGCCAGCGTCCCCGGCGGAATACGCCATCAAACAGCCCGGGGAGCCTTTTATCCCGTACGGAACGCCGCCGCCGCCGCCCGTCCCCGTCACGGCCGAGGATGGACGGCAAAGTTGAAGACGGCGGAGCGAGAGCGGGTATTCCGCAGGGTTCGACCATGAAAAGGTCGGACGGAGAAGGCATCTTAAAAGAAACAGCTTGTCTGAGGGCGGGCGGCCGTACAGGAAGTCACATGATGGCGGTTTAATGTCACGGATCGCTCTGCCGACCTGTGATGTCTCACAATTACGGCCAAACCTTCTGTCCCTTTCCAGTCCGCCAATAGCTGGAAAGGTTACAGCTTGGTAGAAGTCTTCTTTAACAACAACAACAGCAAGCAGGATACCAGAAAACGGTCAATATTTTTAATTTGAAAATTGCGACTACAACAGGAAAAATCACCTAAACAGTTTGGCAGGTTTATTGGATTAAAGAAAAAAAAAAAAACAGATCGTAGTCAGACCAGTGTGTGTTACGTATGCTGGAAGGAGTTGTGACGGCACAGAACCACGAGGGGGTGAAGTTGCTCTATGTTCTATTGGTGGAGATCCAAGGCAGGTCGGCCTTCTTAAGGGGACGGGCACCTAGACACTTAGTCATATTTGCAGCTTTTTTGGTGACTTCCAGCAAATAGAGGGACCAATTTTGAATTCCTTGATCCAAGGGAGGTCAACATTCTTAAAGGGACACACACCTAGACACTTCTTCTATAACAACAACAAGCAGGATACCAGAAAACGGTCGATATTTTTAATTTCAAAAAAGGAAATTGCGACTAGAACAGGAAAAATCACCTAAGCGGTTTGGCAGGTTTATTGGATTTTTTTTAAAAACGGACCGCAGTCAGACCAATGTGTGTTAAGTATGCTGGAAGGAGTTGTGACGGCACAGAACCACGAGGGGGTGAATTTGCACTATGTTCTATAATATATTGATACACAATGTTCATGTCCTGGGCATGACGTTAAAGTGCACCCAGCAGTGGAGGCTCCTAATGGTGTACTTATTTTGTACTTGTTATATGTACTTGTTGTACTTTTGATTTTACTTATGATGTCTCACAATTAAGGCCAAACCTTCTGTCCCTTTCCAGTCCGCCAATAGCTGGAAAGGTTACAGCTTGGTAGAAGTCTTCTTTAACAACAACAACAACAAGCAGGATACCAGAAAACGGTCAATATTTTTAATTTTCAAATTGCGACTACAACAGGATAAATCACCTAAACAGTTTGGCAGGTTTATTGGATTAAAAAAAACCAAATAACAGATCGTAGTCAGACCAGTGTGTGTTACGTATGCTGGAAGGAGTTGTGACGGCACAGAACCACGAGGGGGTGAAGTTGCTCTATGGTCTATTGGTGGAGATCCAAGGCAGGTCGGCCTTCTTAAGGGGACAGGCACCTAGACACTTTGTCATATTTGCAGCTTTTTTGGTGACTTCCAGCAAATAGAGGGACCCATTTTGTTGATCCAAGGCAGGTCGGCCTTCTTAAAGGGACACACACCTAGACACTTCTTCTATAACAACAACAAGCAGGATACCAGAAAACGGTCAATATTTTTAATTTTAATAAAGGAACGTGCGACTAGAACAGGAAAAATCACCTAAGCTGTTCGGCAGGTTTATTGGATAAAAAAAAAAAAAAACAGATCGTAGTCAGACCAATGTGTGTTACGTATGCTGGAAGGAGTTGTGACGGCACAGAACTACGAGGGGGTGAAGTTGCTCTATGTTCTATTGGTGGATATCCAAGGCAGGTCGGCCTTCTTAAGGGGACACACACCTAGACACTTAGTCATATTTGCAGCTTTTTTAGTGACTTCCAGCAAATAGAGGGACCAATTTTGAATTCCTCAATCCAAGGAAGGTCGACATTCTTAAGGGGACACACACCTAGACACTTCTTCTATAACAACAAGAAGCAGGATATCAGAAAATGGTCAATATTTTTAATTTTAAAAAAGGAAATTGCGACTAAAACAGGAAAAATCCCCTAAACAGTTTGGCAGGTTTATTGGATAAAAAAAAAAAAAAAAACGGACTGTAGTCGGACCAAAGTGTGTTACTTATGCTGGAAGGAGTTGTGACGGCACAGAACCACGAGGGGGTGAAGTTGCTCTATGTTCTATTAGTGGATATCCAAGGCAGGTCGGCCTTCTTAAGGGGACAGGCACCTAGACACTTAGTCATATTTGCAGCTTTTTTGGTGACTTCCAGCAAATAGAGGGACCAATTTTGAATTCCTCAATCCAAGGAAGGTCGATATTCTTAAAGGGACACACACCTAGACACTTCTTCTATAACAACAACAAGCAGGATACCAGAAAACGGTCAATATTTTTCATTTCAAAAAAAGGAAATTGCGACTAAAACAGGAAAAATCACCTAAACAGTTTGGCAGGTTTATTGGATAAAAAAAAAACAAAAAAAAAACTGACTGTAGTCGGACCAGTGTGTGTTACGTATGCTGGAAGGAGTTGTGACGGCACAGAACCACGAGGGGGTGAAGTTGCTCTATGTTCTATTAGTGGATATCCAAGGCAGGTCGGCCTTCTTAAGGGGACAGGCACCTAGACACTTAGTCATATTTGCAGCTTTTTTGGTGACTTCCAGCAAATAGAGGGACCAATTTTGAATTCCTCAATCCAAGGAAGGTCGATATTCTTAAAGGGACACACACCTAGACACTTCTTCTATAACAACAACAAGCAGGATACCAGAAAACGGTCAATATTTTTCATTTCAAAAAAAGGAAATTGCGACTAAAACAGGAAAAATCACCTAAACAGTTTGGCAGGTTTATTGGATAAAAAAAAAACAAAAAAAAAACTGACTGTAGTCGGACCAGTGTGTGTTACGTATGCTGGAAGGAGTTGTGACGGCACAGAACCACGAGGGGGTGAAGTTGCTCTATGTTCTATTGGTGGAAATCCAAGGCAGGTCGGCCTTCTTAAGGGGACAGGCACCTAGACACTTTGTCATATTTGCAGCTTTTTTGGTGACTTCCAGCAAATAGAGGGACCAATTTTGAATTCCTTGATCCAAGGAAGGTCGACCTTCTTAAAGGGACACACACTTAGACACTTCTTCTATAACAACAACAAGCAGGATACCAGAAAACGGTCAATATTTTTAATTTTAATAAAGGAACGTGCGACTAGAACAGGAAAAATCACCTAAGCTGTTCGGCAGGTTTATTGGATAAAAAACAAAAAAAACAGATCGTAGTCAGACCAGTGTGTGTTACGTATGCTGGAAGGAGTTGTGACGGCACAGAACCACGAGGGGGTGAAGTTGCTCTATGTTCTATTGGTGGAGATCCAAGGCAGGTCGGCCTTCTTAAGGGGACAGGCACCTAGACACTTTGTCATATTTGCAGCTTTTTTTGGTGACTTCCAGCAAATAGAGGGACCAATTTTGTTGATCCAAAGCAGGTCGACCTTCTTAAAGGGACACACACCTAGACACTTCTTCTATAACAACAACAAGCAGGATACTAGAAAACGGTCAATATTTTTAATTTCAAAAAAGGAAATTGCGACTAAAACAGGAAAAATCACCTAAACATTTTGGCAGGTTTATTGGAATTTTTTTTTAAAACAGATCGTAGTCAGACCAATGTGTGTTACGTATGCTGGAAGGAGTTGTGACGGCACAGAACCACGAGGGGGTGAAGTTGCTCTATGTTCTATTATGTACTAATACACAATGTTCATGTTCTGGGCATGACGTTAAAGTGGATCCAGCAGTGGAGGCTCCTAATGGTGTACTTATTTTGTACTTGTTATATGTACTTGTTGTACTTTTGATTTTACTTATGTCTCACAATTACGGCCAAACCTTCTGTCCCTTCCAGTCCACTAATAGCTGGAAAGGTTACAGCTTGGTAGAAGTCTTCTTTAACAACAACAACAAGCAGGATATCGGAAAACGGTCAATATTTTTAATTTTAAAATTGCGACTAAAACAGGAAAAATCACCTAAACAGTTTGGCAGGTTTATTGGATTAAAAAAAAAAACAGATCGTAGTCAGACCAGTGTGTGTTACGTATGCTGGAAGGAGTTGTGACGGCACAGAACTACGAGGGGGTGAAGTTGCTCTATGTTCTATTGGTGGAGATCCAAGGCAGGTCGGCCTTCTTAAGGGGACAGGCACCGAGATACTTCGTCATATTTGCAGCTTTTTTGGTGACTTCCAGCAAATAGAGGGACCCATTTTGTTGATCCAGGGCAGGTCCGCCTTCTTAAAGGGACACACACCTAGACACTTCTTCTATAACAACAACAAGCAGGATACTAGAAAACGGTCAATATTTTTAATTTCAAAAAAGGAAATTGCGACTAAAACAGGAAAAATCACCTAAGCGGTTTGGCAGGTTTATTGGATTTTTTTTAAAAACGGACCGCAGTCAGACCAATGTGTGTTACGTATGCTGGAAGGAGTTGTGACGGCACAGAACCACGAGGGGGTGAATTTGCACTATGTTCTATAATATATTGATACACAATGTTCATGTCCTGGGCATGACGTTAAAGTGGATCCAGCAGTGGAGGCTCCTAATGGTGTACTTATTTTGTACTTGTTATATGTACTTGTTGTACTTTTGATTTTACTTATGATGTCTCACAATTAAGGCCAAACCTTCTCCCCCTTCCAGTCCACCAATAGCTGGAAAGGTTACAGCTTGGTAGAAGTCTTCTTTAACAACAACAACAACTAGCAGGATACCGGAAAACGGTCAATATTTTAAATTTTAAAATTTCGACTAAAACAGGAAAAATCACCTAAACATTTTGGCAGGTTTATTGGATTAAAAAAAAAAAAAACGGACCGTGGTTAGACCAGTGTGTGTTACGTATGCTGGAAGGAGTTGTGACGGCACAGAACCACGAGGGGGTGAAGTTGCTCTATGTTCCATTGGTGGATATCCAAGGCAGGTCGGCCTTCTTAAGGGGACAGGCACCTAGACACTTTGTCATATTTACAGCTTTTTTGGTGACTTCCAGCAAATAGAGGGACCAATTTTGAATTCCTTGATCCAAGGAAGGTCGACCTTCTTAAAGGGACACACACCTAGACACTTCTTCTATAACAACAACAAGCAGGATACTAGAAAACGGTCAATATTTTTAATTTCAAAAAAGGAAATTGCGACTAAAACAGGAAAAATCACCTAAACGGTTTGGCAGGTTTATTGGATTTTTTTTTAAAACGGACCGCAGTCAGACCAATGTGTGTTACGTATGCTGGAAGGAGTTGTGACGGCACACAACCACGAGGGGGTGAAGTTGCCCTATGTTCTATTATATACTAATACACAATGTTCATGTTCTGGGCATGACGTTAAAGTGGATCCAGCAGTGGAGGCTCCTCATGGTGTACTTATTTTGTACTTGTTATATGTACTTGTTGTACTTTTGATTTTACTTATGATGTCTCACAATTAAGGCCAAACCTTCTGTCCCTTCCAGTCCACCAATAGCTGGAAAGGTTATAGCTTGGTAGAAGTCTTCTTTAACAACAACAACAACAACAAGCAGGATACCAGAAAACGGTCAATATTTTTAATTTTAAAATTGCGACTAAAACAGGAAAAATCACCCAAACAGTTTGGCAGGTTTATTGGATTAAAAAAAAAAAAAAAAAAGATTGTAGTCAGACCAGTGTGTGTTACGTATGCTGGAAGGAGTTGTGACGGCACAGAACCACGAGGGGGTGAAGTTGCTTTATGTTTTATTGGTGGATATCCAAGGAAGGTCGGCCTTCTTAAGGGGACAGGCACCTAGACACTTAGTCATATTTGCAGCTTTTTTGGTGACGGGTGTTGATCCGAGGCATATTTTTCATCAGTTTCTATGAGTCCTCTATTTTGCAGTATGCATTTATTTTGTACTGTATGTGCTAAATAAATAATAATCTTTGTGATTAACTTTGTTTTACTGCAAGTGTGTTCCACATAGTTATTGAATATGATTAAAATCAAGGCAAAGATGAATAATTTGTCTTTTTTTTCCTCAAGCTGCTGCGACTCCCCTGCCCACCCGGCAGTTTTAAAAAAGAATTGTAACGGACTTCAATATTTTATCTAATATTTAATTAAGACATTACTAGCACTTAAGGACAATGCGCGCTTGTTTGAATTCACGCTTCGCCGCCTGCTTCCCCCATTTGTTGAAGATCTGGATTCTCAGCCCCCCCCCCCCCATCCTCCTGAACACAAGTAAGAAATAAGTGTTTGATGAGCATTCCTCAACTTTCTCCGTCATTTTTGCCACTCGTGCCAGCTTTTTTGAAACATGTCGCAGGCATCAAATTCCAAGTGAGCTAATATTTGCCAAAAATAACAGTTTTTTCCAATTTGAACACTAAATATCTTGTCTTTGCAGTCTATTCAATTGAATATAAGTTGGAAAAAAAATTGCTAATTATTGTATTTTGTTTTTATTTACCTTTTACACAAAGTGAACACTTCACTGCTTGTGGGTTTTTGTACAAAGGGAGCTCCGGATAACTTAACGCTCCAGTTTGGGGAGACTTTGTTGGCCTATAAGGAGCGAGATGTTGAAGTGTAAAATGAGGCGGGTGGCGGTGCCCTGAGAAATAAGTGTTTGATGAGCATTCCTCAACTTCCTCTGTCTTTTTTGCCACTCGTGCCAGCTTTTTTGAAACATGTCGCGGGCATCAAATTCTAAATGCGCTAATATTTGCCAAAAATAACAAATTTTTCCGGTTGGACTGTTAAATATTTTGTCTTTTTAGTCTATTCAATTGAATATAAGTTGAAAAGGATTCGCGAATCATTGTTGTGAACGACTTTCACCGTCGTCGCTCGGGTTCCATGGACCCCTCAGGAAGGACATGCTTTTGCAAGTTTGACTCTTGTTTATTTTACTTTCAAGGAAGTCTTTTACGCCGTCCCGCTCCGTGTTGCTCGGTTGGCCGCGTCCCCGTCGTATTTGCTCTTCTCTTTGCTTCTGCTTCTCGTTCGCTGCTGCGGGCTCTTCTCCTCCTTCTGCCCCGATCTCTCCTCCTTCTCCCCTTTTATACGTCATGAGGAGATGAGTTAATTGTGTCCCGGTGCGCGAGCCACGCACCTGATCTGGCTCCTAGCGTCGCTCTCCGCTCAGCCGCATTCTCCGCCTCCTCGCCACCATTTTGGGCCGGGCTACCGCGTGCCCTGCCCCGCTGCTCGTTCGCCGACTCCTCCTCCCCACAATTGTTTTTTGTTTTTATTTACCTTTTACACAAAGTGACAACTTCATTGCTTGTGGGGTTTTTGTACAAAGGGAGCTCCGGATAACTTAACGCTCCAGTTTGGGGAGACTTTGTTGGCCTATAAAGAGCGAGATGTTGAAGTGTAAAATGAGGCGGGTGGCGGTGCCCTGAGAAATAAGTGTTTGATGAGCATTCCTCAACTTTTTTGCCACTCGTGCCAAATTTTTTTGAAACATGTCGCAGGCATCAAAATCCAAATGAGCTAATATTTGCCAAAAATAACACATTTTTCCAGTTGGAATGTTAAATATCTTGTCTTTGCAGTCTTTTCAATTGATTATAAGTTGAAAAGGATTCGCAAATCCTTGTTGTGAACGACTTTCACCGTCGTCACTCAGGTTCCATGGACCCCTCAGGAAGGACATGCTTTTGCTGGTTTGACTCTTGTTTATTTTACTTTCAAAGAAGTCTTTTGCGCCGTCCCCGCTCCGTGTCGCTCGGTTGGCCGCGTCCCCGTCGTATTTGCGCTTCTCTTTGCTTCTGCTTCTCGTTCGCTGCTGCGGGCTCTTCTCCTCCTTCTGCCCCGATCTCTCCTCCTTCTCCCCTTTTATACGTCATGAGGATATGAGTTAATTGTGTCCCGGTGTGCGAGCCACGCACCTGATCTGGCTCGTAACGTCGCTCCCGGCACGCCCCGCCTCTCCGCTCAGCCGCATTCTCCGCCTCCTCGCCGCCATCTTGGGCCGGGCTACCGCGTGCCCTGCCCCGCTGCTCGTTCGCTGACTCCTCCTCTCCACAATTGTTTTTTGTTTTTATTTACCTTTTACACAAAGTGACAACTTCATTGGTTGTGGGGTTTTTGTACAAAGGGAGCTCCGGATAACTTAACGCTCCAGTTTGGGGAGACTTTGTTGGCCTATAAAGAGCGAGATGTTGAAGAGTAAAATGAGCCGGGTGGCGGTGCCCTGAGAAATAAGTGTTTGACGAGCATTCCTCAACTTTCTCTGTCTTTTTTGCCCCTCGTGCCAGCTTTTTTGAAACATGTCGCAGGCATCAAATTCCAAATGCGCTAATATCTGCCAAAAATAACAAATTTTTCCGGTTGGAATGTTAAATATCTTGTCTTTGCAGTCCATTCAATTGAATATAAGTTGAAAAGGATTCGCAAATCATTGTTGTGAACGACTTTCACCGTCGTCGCTCGGGTTCCATGGACCCCTCAGGAAGGACATGCTTTTGCAGGTTTGACTCTTGTTTATTTTATTTTCAAGGAAGTCTTTTGCGCCGTCCCCGCTCCGTGTCGCTCGATTGGCCGCGTCTCCGTCGTATTTGCTCTTCTCTTTGCTTCTGCTTCTCGTTCGCTGCTGCAGGCTCTTCTCCTCCTTCTGCCCCGATCTCTCCTCCTTCTCCCCTTTTATACGTCATGAGGAGATGAGTTAATTGTGTCCCGGTGTGCGAGCCACGCACCTCATCTGGCTCGTAGAGTCGCTCCCGGCACGCCCCGCCTCTCCGCTCAGCCGCATTCTCCGCCATCTTGGGCCGGGCTACAGCGTGCCCTCCCCCGCTGCTCGTTCGCCGACTCCTCCTCTCCACAATTGTTTTTTGTTTTTATTTACCTTTTACACAAAGTGACAACTTCATTGCTTGTGGGGTTTTTGTACAAAGGGAGCTCCGGATAACTTAACGCTCCAGTTTGGGGAGACTTTGTTGGCCTATAAAGAGCGAGATGTTGAAGTGTAAAATGAGGCGGGTGGCGGTGCTCTGAGGTGACCCGACAAGCGTCTGCCTTTAAAGAAGCTTTAAGAGGAGGCGTGCTTGAGGTGGCGCGTGGAAGCACCGTGTCCGGTTTACACGCCGCATATTAGCCGCCAGACCAAAGTCCGCCGTAGTGCCGAAGGCGACTGTAACCAATCTATTTCTACGGCGGATCAGGGCCTTTGTGGCGAGGGGCCCCCGCGGGGACTTGTTTTCCCCGACGCCCCCGCCACTAAAAACAGACTTTCCAAAGCCGCTCCGTAAGCCTTTTAGCTTCGATTTGTTCTGCCAATTATTATCCCAGACTGGGCCACTGTGATGGAAGCTTCTACAAGGCAAAGGGGGGGGGGGGTTTGGAGCCCACCCTGAAAGGGGGGTCTGGTCCGGCCCCCGCTGACAGATTGACCGGAGCACTAAGCACAGACAAAGCGCTGAAGAAAGAGGGGAAAAACATCCAGGAGTTAACTTTTCCACCATCTGCCTCCACTGCTTACTTGCCAACCTTGAGACCTCTGATTTCGGGGAGAATATTTACAGCTAGAATTGACCAAGTCAAGTATTTCATATAGAAATACTTGACTTTTAGTGAATTCTAGCTATATATGTGTATATAGTTATTTTATTATATATAAATAAGAGAAATACTTCATTTATTTACACATATACACACACATACAGGCATCTACTCATTTTTGAGTTAAGGGTTGAAATGACCATCCTTGTTCTATTCTCTGACATTATTTTTCTAACCATGCTGTGTTTTCTTCCTAGGGGGCACTAGAGCACAATTTTGAGTTTTGGGGTTTACTTTTTTGATTAGATCGCAATTTTCGCCAGTCCTGGTGTGTGTGTCCCCAATTTGGTGAGTTTTGAAGCATGTAAAAGGGGTCAAATTACATGTCCCTAAAAAATAGCCGACAGTAATAGTTTTAGTGCAGCAGTGCAAAATATTGCTCATTTGTAGTGGTCTTTCTTGAACTATTTGGGGGGGAAAAAATATATTTAAATAACTAAAAACTTGTTGAAAAAAGTGATTCAATTCTAAATAAAGATTTCTACACATAGAAGTAATCATCAACTTAAAGTGCCCTCTTTAGGGATTGTAATAGAGATCCATCTGGATTCGTGAACTTCATTCTAAACAGTTCTTCTCAAAAAAAGAAAACTTTAACATCAGTATTTATGGAACATGTCCACATGTGGAATGCACAAAAGTGCTTTCATCAAATGCACTAGAGCCTGGAATCTTCCATCTCTCCCTAGCATGGCCTAAAACGTACAGTAGATGGAAGTATTGTCCTGTTTAAGAGTGTCACAACATTGCTGTTCACGGCAGACGAACTGTTTTATGGTAGAGGAAAACGTGACTGCTGTTGTTGTGTGTTGTTACCTCGCTGGGAGGACGTTAATGAAACTGCCTAACAATAAACCCAGTTTATATTGTGGGAAAGCGGACGTGAAAACGGGCTGTCGACATGTTACTCAGGTCCGCATGGAGCTGGAGGGGGCGTGGCCTCCAGCTCCGCCTGAATTTCGGGAGATTTTCGGGAGAAAATTTGTCCCGGGAGGTTTTTGGGAGAGGCGCTGAATTTCGGGAGTCTCCCGGAAAATCCGGTAGGGTTGGCAAGTATGCTCCACTGCCTTCATGGTATTTTTAGCAAAAGGGGGTGGGGGCAAATGAAGGAGTGGAACTTTTGCGAGTTTGAAGCCGCATCACTTTGGCGAATCCAATATTTAAACGCTTTTGCGAGCGCGTAATGAAAAGCAAGAAGGCGTCGCATGCGGGGGGCCCCGCCTGTTTGGCCCTAATATATTCTCATTCCGCTTCTTCAACACGCTTCGGCGCCTCTGTGTTATGATTCCCCCGAGGACGCGGGAGGAACAAGCCTCGCTCTCGCTCTCGGGCGGCATTAATTCCGTCATCGCCCCCTCTCAAAACAAAGATCAGATCTCCGTGACCGCCGCTAAATCATCCTCCGCCTGCTCATTTTTCAGCATCTTTTGTGCCAATTTGGGAAACTAATTGTTGCTCCTGACTCTGCGGGGAGATGAGTCCTTCCTTTATGTCGCTCTCAAGGCCACATCCTGCCCGCCACATTGTATTTATCATGGCCCGGAAATGAAACTACCGTATTTCCTTGAATTGCCGCCGGGTATATAGTATGCGCCTGCCTAAAATTACTGCCGGGTCAAACTGATTTGGCGAAATAATAAGCATATACCTAGAATTTCCACAGGGTCAAACTCGTCACGTCACGAGTGACACTTCACCTGTCGTCATTTTCAAAATGGAGGAGGCTGATTTCAATAATTTGAAATCGCATAAAGGGAAGAAGATTAAGAGCTATTCAGTAAAATTTAAGATCCAAGCTATTGAATGTGCTAAAAAGAACTGTGGGCAGCTATGTTTTATTAATATACCATAGCTGCGTGTGTCAAATATGAGTCATTAAATGACACCCGCCTCCTAGTGATCTTTCTGGCGACTACTCTGCTGCAGAAGAAGTGACAACAAGCAGCAAGAGTGAGCAGCGATCGTTTATTTATTTCCTCTCGCTTGCACTTTTAACATGGAGGATTACATATCTAAAATAAAACCGTTTTCTAAACTGGACTTTCAATCGAAGCAGGAGGTAATAAAGGAAGATCTCCATCGAGACAGAGAGACTTTTAAAACTGAAGAAAGATAAGGAAGACTTCTATAAACAAGTTATCGATGCTTTTGATCAGAAGGAGCTGCGCATGGACTTCATTTATAAGTAAAGGTAAGACCATAAAAACGTTTTTTTTTATTAAATGTGCTTTTCGTGGTGATATCCTTACATCAAACACAAATGTTGAAGCGCAGGCCTAAATTTACCACATGCCTTTGGTAAGCGCCGGAGTGAGAAGAGGTTTTATATTAATTAGTGCCCCGGCGGCAATTCAAGGAAATATGTTTTGTTTTTGTTTTTTATTGCTATAGATCAGTGGTCCCCAACCTTTTTGTAGCTGCGGACCGGTCAACGCTTGATAATTTGTCCCGCGGTCTGGCGGGGGGCGGATTTTTTATTTATTTATTTATTTTTGGTCATGAAAAGGGTAGTTTTTGGGGTTTGTGCACTAATTGTAAGTTTATCTTCTGTTTTATGTGGATTTAAAAAAAAAAAAAAAAATAAAAAATAAAAATAAAAAATAAAAAAAAAATTAAAAAACTAAAAAATAAATAAATAAATAAATAAAATATATATATATGTGTGTGTAAAAAAAAAAAAAAAAAAAACAATTTTATAAATTCTTGTAAGGCCCGGTACCAATCTAGCCCGGTGGTTGGGGACCACTGCTATAGAGTAAAACCAGTATAGAATCCACAACCGCTCAATTTCAGAAGAAAAAAAATATTTTACATATACAAAACCCAGTCCATAGTCCATGGTGGGGGGAGTTAGTGTTGCAAGGGGTTCTGGATAATAGTTTTACGGTGCAGATGTTCTCCTGAAATGTGTTTTGTTATTCTTGTTTGGTGTGGGTCCACACTCTGGCGCATATTTGTAACAGCGTTAAAGTTGTTTATACGGCCACCCTCAGTGGGACCTGTATGGCTGTTGACCAAGTATGACTTGCATTCACTTGTGTGAAAAGACGTAGATATTATGTGATTAGTAGCCTTGTTTGTTTACTTACTATTAAAAGACAAGTCATGACATGTTCACCATTTTATTTAAGGACATTATCGTTCTTTGATTGCAATGTATTGCAATCGAAATACAGTTTGGCACCGGTACCAAAATATGGTTACAGGATAGGTGCTTTGTACTTCTCTCTACCTCCGTGTACCACTCCGTACAGAGGCGATTTTAAAAATTCATACATTTTACTTTTTGAAACCGATACCGATAATTTCCGATATCACATTTTAAAGCATTTATCGGTCAATAATATCGGCAGTCCGATATTATCGGACATCTTTACTCAAAACTAATGTAAAGTATCCAAAGAAGAGAAGAAAAAGTGATTATTACATTTTAAAGGAAGTGTGGGTTCACTATTTTATTTAAGGACTAAATTGTTCTTCAATTGCAGAAGTATTGACAGGCAATCGAAATACATTTTGGCACCGGTACCGGTACCAAAATAGGGTTACAGGTATAGGGTTAGGGTACGGGGTTAGGGATGGGGTACATAGGGTATATAAAGCACATAGGGGGATAGGGGTTAGGAATAAGATTACAGGTATAGGGATAGGGTATGGGGTTAGGGATAGGTTCGATTCCCACTTCTGCCACCCTAGTCACTGCCATTGTGTCCTGTGGCAAGACACTTTACCCACCTGCTCCCAGTGCCACCCACACTGGTTTGAATGTAACTTAGATATTGGGTTTCACTATGTAAAGCGCTTTGAGTCACTAGAGAAAAAGCGCTATATAAATATAATTCACTTCACTATATTCCCATTTCTCAATTCAACAAGTTCCTGCTTCAACATCTCTTGCCCGATTTGAAAAATGCCAAAACCAACCATTTCAACTCGCTCAGAACATTCTAGTTTTTTACTATTTTCCCCAAAAATTCCCAAATCTCCCAATTTTTGGGGAAATTCCACTTAAAATCAATGGGACATTTTTTGAACAAGTTACTGCTTCAACATCTCTTGACCGATTTGAAAAATGCCAAAACCAACCATTTCAACTCATTCAGAACATTCTAGTTTTTTACTATTTTCCCCAAAAATTCCCAAAACTCCCAATTTTTTCGGAAATTCCACTTAAAATCAATGGGACATTTTTTGAACAAGTTACTGCATTTTTTGAACAAGTTACTGCTTCAACATCTCTTGACCGATTTGAAAAATGCCAAAACCAACCATTTCAACTCATTCAGAACATTCTAGTTTTTTACCATTTTCCCCCAAAATTCCCAAAACTCCCAATTTTTTCGGAAATTCCACTTAAAATCAATGGGACATTTTTTGAACAAGTTACTGCATTTTTTGAACAAGTTACTGCTTCAACATCTCTTGACCGATTTGAAAAATGCCAAAACCAACCATTTCAACTCATTCAGAACATTCTAGTTTTTTACTATTTTCCCCAAAAATTCCCAAAACTCCCAATTTTTTCGGAAATTCCACTTAAAATCAATGGGACATTTTTTGAACAAGTTACTGCATTTTTTGAACAAGTTACTGCTTCAACATCTCTTGACCGATTTGAAAAATGCCAAAACCAACCATTTCAACTCATTCAGAACATTCTAGTTTTTTACCATTTTCCCCCAAAATTCCCAAAACTCCCAATTTTTTCGGAAATTCCACTTAAAATCAATGGGACATTTTTTGAACAAGTTACTGCATTTTTTGAACAAGTTACTGCTTCAACATCTCTTGACCGATTTGAAAAATGCCAAAAGCAACCATTTCAACTCATTCAGAACATTCTAGTTTTTTACCATTTTCCCCAAAAATTCCCAAAACTCCCAATTTTTTCGGAAATTCCACTTAAAATCAATGGGACATTTTTTGAACAAGTTACTGCATTTTTTGAACAAGTTACTGCTTCAACATCTCTTGACCGATTTGAAAAATGCCAAAAGCAACCATTTCAACTCATTCAGAACATTCTAGTTTTTTACTATTTTCCCCAAAAATTCCCAAAACTCCCAATTTTTTCGGAAATTCCACTTAAAATCAATGGGACATTTTTTGAACAAGTTACTGCATTTTTTGAACAAGTTACTGCTTCAACATCTCTTGACCGATTTGAAAAATGCCAAAAGCAACCATTTCAACTCATTCAGAACATTCTAGTTTTTTACCATTTTCCCCAAAAATTCCCAAAACTCCCAATTTTTTCGGAAATTCCACTTAAAATCAATGGGACATTTTTTGAACAAGTTACTGCATTTTTTGAACAAGTTACTGCTTCAACATCTCTTGACCGATTTGAAAAATGCCAAAACCAACCATTTCAACTCATTCAGAACATTCTAGTTTTTTACCATTTTCCCCCAAAATTCCCAAAACTCCCAATTTTTTCGGAAATTCCACTTAAAATCAATGGGACATTTTTTGAACAAGTTACTGCATTTTTTTGAACAAGTTACTGCTTCAACATCTCTTGACCGATTTGAAAAATGCCAAAACCAACCATTTCAACTCATTCAGAACATTCTAGTTTTTTACCATTTTCCCCAAAAATTGCCAAAACTCCCAATTTTTTCGGAAATTCCACTTAAAATCAATGGGACATTTTTTGAACAAGTTACTGCATTTTTTTGAACAAGTTACTGCTTCAACATCTCTTGACCGATTTGAAAAATGCCAAAACCAACCATTTCAACTCGTTCAGAACATTCTAGTTTTTTACTATTTTCCCCCAAAATTCCCAAAACTCCCAATTTTTTCTGAAATTCCACTTAAAATCAATGGGACATTTTTTGAACAAGTTACTGCATTTTTTGAACAAGTTACTGCTTCAACATCTCTTGACCGATTTGAAAAATGCCAAAACCAACCATTTCAACTCATTCAGAACATTCTAGTTTTTTACTATTTTCCCCCAAAATTTCCAAAACTCCTAATTTTTTCGGAAATTCCCCTTAAAATCAATGGGACATTTTTTGAACAAGTTACTGCATTTTTTGAACAAGTTACTGCTTCAACATCTCTTGACCGATTTGAAAAATGCCAAAACCAACCATTTCAACTCATTCAGAACATTCTAGTTTTTTACTATTTTCCCCCAAAATTCCCAAAACTCCCAATTTTTTCGGAAATTCCACTTAAAATCAATGGGACATTTTTTGAACAAGTTACTGCATTTTTTGAACAAGTTACTGCTTCAACATCTCTTGACCGATTTGAAAAATGCCAAAACCAACCATTTCAACTCATTCAGAACATTCTAGTTTTTTACCATTTTCCCCCAAAATTCCCAAAACTCCCAATTTTTTCGGAAATTCCACTTAAAATCAATGGGACATTTTTTGAACAAGTTACTGCATTTTTTGAACAAGTTACTGCTTCAACATCTCTTGACCGATTTGAAAAATGCCAAAAGCAACCATTTCAACTCATTCAGAACATTCTAGTTTTTTACCATTTTCCCCAAAAATTCCCAAAACTCCCAATTTTTTCGGAAATTCCACTTAAAATCAATGGGACATTTTTTGAACAAGTTACTGCATTTTTTGAACAAGTTACTGCTTCAACATCTCTTGACCGATTTGAAAAATGCCAAAAGCAACCATTTCAACTCATTCAGAACATTCTAGTTTTTTACTATTTTCCCCAAAAATTCCCAAAACTCCCAATTTTTTCGGAAATTCCACTTAAAATCAATGGGACATTTTTTGAACAAGTTACTGCATTTTTTGAACAAGTTACTGCTTCAACATCTCTTGACCGATTTGAAAAATGCCTAAACCAACCATTTCAACTCGTTCAGAACATTCTAGTTTTTTACTATTTTCCCCCAAAATTCCCAAAACTCCCAATTTTTTCGGAAATTCCACTTAAAATCAATGGGACATTTTTTGAACAAGTTACTGCATTTTTGGAACAAGTTACTGCTTCAACATCTCTTGACCGATTTGAAAAATGCCAAAACCAACCATTTCAACTCATTCAGAACATTCTAGTTTTTTACCATTTTCCCCAAAAATTCCCAAAACTCCCAATTTTTTCTGAAATTCCACTTAAAATCAATGGGACATTTTTTGAACAAGTTACTGCATTTTTTTGAACAAGTTACTGCTTCAACATCTCTTGACCGATTTGAAAAATGCCAAAACCAACCATTTCAACTCGTTCAGAACATTCTAGTTTTTTACTATTTTCCCCCAAAATTCCCAAAACTCCCAATTTTTTCTGAAATTCCACTTAAAATCAATGGGACATTTTTTGAACAAGTTACTGCATTTTTTGAACAAGTTACTGCTTCAACATCTCTTGACCGATTTGAAAAATGCCAAAACCAACCATTTCAACTCATTCAGAACATTCTAGTTTTTTACTATTTTCCCCCAAAATTTCCAAAACTCCTAATTTTTTCGGAAATTCCCCTTAAAATCAATGGGACATTTTTTGAACAAGTTACTGCATTTTTTGAACAAGTTACTGCTTCAACATCTCTTGACCGATTTGAAAAATGCCAAAACCAACCATTTCAACTCATTCAGAACATTCTAGTTTTTTACTATTTTCCCCCAAAATTTCCAAAACTCCCAATTTTTTCTGAAATTCCACTTAAAATCAATGGGACATTTTTTGAACAAGTTACTGCATTTTTTGAACAAGTTACTGCTTCAACATCTCTTGACCGATTTGAAAAATGCCAAAACCAACCATTTCAACTCATTCAGAACATTCTAGTTTTTTACCATTTTCCCCAAAAATTCCCAAAACTCCCAATTTTTTCGGAAATTCCACTTAAAATCAATGGGACATTTTTTGAACAAGTTACTGCATTTTTTGAACAAGTTACTGCTTCAACATCTCTTGACCGATTTGAAAAATGCCAAAACCAACCATTTCAACTCGTTCAGAACATTCTAGTTTTTTACTATTTTCCCCCAAAATTCCCAAAACTCCCAATTTTTTCTGAAATTCCACTTAAAATCAATGGGACATTTTTTGAACAAGTTACTGCATTTTTTGAACAAGTTACTGCTTCAACATCTCTTGACCGATTTGAAAAATGCCAAAACCAACCATTTCAACTCATTCAGAACATTCTAGTTTTTTACTATTTTCCCCAAAAATTCCCAAAACTCCCAATTTTTTCTGAAATTCCACTTAAAATCAATGGGACATTTTTTCAAAGTTCCACAATTCAGACTGTTCCAATTTCAAAAATATTCAGCCTGTTCCGGAACGGAACCAAGTTTTTTTTTCCTCGGTCTTCATGCTATCATCCCGTCCTTGTCTGGTCCCTGCAATCCATGTGAAGTGACCACATTCTCACATCCTCCTGGCCTGGTTTTAAGGCTCCTCCTCCCCGGATTAACCAGGCGGGGACTGATTCTGACAATCGGTGCTCCGGTCAGATTGGCTCCCAGATAAGGGGAAGGAGGTATAGAAAGGGGACAGCCAGGGAGAGGGTGTCTCCAGTCTCAGGTCCGTAGAGCAGGAGGACTGAAGGCGGGCGGATAAAGTCAGAAGGTAAGTCACGCTCCACGCGCTCTCAGTGACGCTTCAAAGATGATAAATATGCTAACATCACCGTTTTTTAAGGTGACTTTTTTACCTTTTTGGCTCATTTTCGGCTCAATTCTTGGAGGACTTTGGAGCTTGTCCAAGAGATCTGATCTGTAAAGCTAAGATAACGTAAAAAAAGAACTGTTCTCACAAGGTTGGATGGAACCAAACCAAGAACACACATTGGGAGAATGTTTCCTCTTAGTTCTGGAAAGTAAATTTGGACAAGCGGTAGAAAATGGATGGATGGATGGAAGTCATTAGAGTTACTTGACCAAAAAGGTAATTGACTTACTGACGGAATTACTCTTTAATAATAGTAATAATAGGTTTTATTTGTAAAAAAAAAAAAAAAAAAAGCACTTTACGTTGAGAAAACAACCTCCAAGTGCCACGGTGTAAAAACAATAGTAATAATAATAAAAAAAGATAATATAAATAAATAAAATATAAAACTAGAAACAGCCCAATAGCTAGAACCGGCATGCATTTCTATAAAAAAAAACTTTTTTTAAAAGATGGGTTTTTAAGCCTTCACAGTCTGAGGTGCCCTCAGGTGGTCAGGGAGAGCGTTCCACAGACTGGGAGCAGCGGAGCAGAAAGCCCGGGTCTCCAATAGTTCATAGCTTTGTGAGAAATGTGATTAATTACTGTCGAAAAGTGATTAAGGCGCTGATTTTTTTTTTTTTTTTTGTTAGCTAATATTGCGGGAGTACACCTCAGAGTCGTATAACTTGGTATTTGACACATGCTAACTGTTCGCATGCTAACTTTTTTAGAAAATTTTGCAGCCGCACACTTTAGTTTTAAGCGTATTACGGTTGCAAAGCTAGTTAAAAAATGAGTACGCAAATATTAGCATATTAGCATGTTAAAGTTAGCACGCAAACAGTTAGCATGTGTCAAGTAGCAATTTGTATGACTCTGAGGTGTACTCTAATGAAATTAACTAAAAAAAATAGCAGGCTTATTTTGAGTGAACATGTTTCAAGTATCAAATTATATGACTAAGGTGTACGGCTGCAAAATTAGCGAAAAAAGTCAGCATGCTAACAGTTAGCATTTGTCAAGTACCAAGTTATACGACTCTGAGGTGTACTCTTACGAAATTATCTAAAAAAATGATAGCATGCTAATGTTGTGTGAACCTGTTTCATGTATCAAATTACATGACTTAGCTGTACGGCTGCAAAATTAGCTAAAAATCTTAGCATGTGTCAAGTACCAAGTTATATGACTGTGAGGTGTACTCTTATGAAATTAGCTAAAAAAAAAGTTAGCATGCTAATGTTGAGTGAACATGTTTCTAGTATCAAATTATATGACTAAGGTGTAAGGCTGTAAAATTAGCTAAAGATGTTAGCATGTGTCAAGTACCAAGTTATATGACTGAGGTGTAATCCTGCAAAGTTAGCTAAAAAAGTTATCATGCTAATGTTGCGTGAACATGTTTCAATTATCAAATTATATGACTAAGTTGTACGTCTGCAAAATTAGGTGAAAAATTTAGCATACTAACAGTTAGCTTGTGTCAAGTACCAAGTTATATGACTCTGAGGTGTACTCTTACGAAATTAGCTAAAATAGTTAGCATGTTAATGTTGAGTGAACATGTTTCAAGTATCAAATTATATGACTAAGAGGTACAGCTGCAAAATTAGCTAAAAATGTTAGCATTTGTCAATTACCAAGTTATATGACTCTGAGGTGTACTCCTGCAAAATTAGCTAAAAAAGTTAGCATGCTAATGTTGCTTGAACACGTTTCAAGTATCAAACTATATGACTAAAGTGTACGGCTCCAAAACTAGCTGAAAAATTTAGCATACTCACTGTTAGCATGTGTCAAGTACCAAGTTATATGACTCTGAGGTGTACTCTTACGAAATTAGCTAAAAAAAAAAGTCAGCATGCTAATGTTGAGTGAACATGTTTCTAGTATCAAATCATATTAATAAAGTGTACGGCTGCAAAATTAGCTTAAAAACGTTAGAATGCTAACAGTTAGCATGTGCCAAGTGCCAACTTATATGACTCTGAGGTGTACTCTTACAAAATTAGCTAAAAAAAAAAGTTAGCATGCTAATGTTGAGTGAACACGTTTCAAGTATGAAATTATATGACTAAGGTAAACGGTTGCAAAATTAGCTAACAAAATGGGCATGCTAACAGTTAGCATGTCTCTTGTACCAATTTAAATGACTCCGAAGTGTACTCTTACAAAATTAGTTGAAAAAAGTTAGCATGCTAATGTTGTGTGAACCTGTTTCATGTATCAAATTATATGACTTAGCTGTACGGCTGCAAAATTAGCTAAAAATGTTAGCATGTGTCACGTACTAAGTTATATGACTGGGAGGTGTACTCCTGCAAAATTAGCTAAAAAGGTTAGCATGCTAACGTTGAGTGAACATGTTTCTAGTATCAAATTATATGACTAAGGTCATAAATTAGGTAAAAATGTTAGCATTCTAACAGTTAGCACTCTGAAAAGCAAGCGAAAAAGCGACGGACCGTATTTCCTTCACTTCCTGTGTCCCAATACTTTTGCGCGTGGTGACCTCCATCGCGACAAAGTGGGTGTTGTTGATTCCCCTCAGTGCAGCCAGACTTCATTCAGTGCTCGGAAAGCGGTGGGGGGGAAAAAAAAACAAAGAAGCCGTAAAAAGCGTCTTGTCATTTACGAGGAAATTAAATCACGCAAACTGGCGGCGAGCCCGGGCGGCGGCAGCGGCGAGGAGATGATGATGATGATGATGATGATGATGTCGTGGCGCATAAACGTAAACACTCGCTTTGCAGAAGTTTGCAATCAGTGTTTGTCAAATTAAAGACACGCCCCCTTTTGAATAAGATCTTCCTCCTGACAATCATCTGGGTTCACCTTGCTACTTGACACATGCTAACTGTTAGCATGCTAACTTTTTTAGCTCATTTTGCAGCCGTACATCGTAGTCATAGAATTTGATACTTGAAACAGGTTCACTCAACATTAGCATGCTAACCTTGCTAGCCAATTTTTTGTAGGACTACACCTCAGAGTCATATAAATTGGTATTTTGTACATGCTAACTGTTAGCATTCTAACTTTTTTTTTTTTAGCTAATTTTGCAGCCGTACATCTTGGTCATGTAATTTGATACTTGAAACACGTTCACTCAACATTAGCATGCTTAGTTTTTTAGCAAATGTTTGTAGGACTACACCTCAGAGTCATATAAGTTGGTACTTGACACATGCTAACTTTTTTTTTAGCTAACTTTGCAGCCGTACGCCTTAGTGATATAATTTGATACATAAAACATGTTCACTCAACATTAGCATGCTAACCTTGTTAGCCAATTTTTGTAGGACTACACCTCAGAGTCATATAAGTTGGTATTTGACACATGCTAACTATTAGCATGCTAACCTTTTTAGCTAATTTTGCAACCGTACACCTTAGTCATGTAATTTGATACTTGAAACATGTTCACTCAACACTAGCATGCTAACTTTATTAGCCAATTTTTGTAGGACTACACCTCAGAGTCATATAAGTTGGTATTTTGTACATGCTAACTGTTAGCATGCTAACTTTTTTTTTAGCTAATTTTTTAGCCGTACATCTTGGTCATGTAATTTGATACCTGAAACGCGTTCACTCAACATTAGCATGCTAAGTTTTTTAGCCAATTTTTGTAGGACTACACCTCGTAGTCATATAAGTTGGTATTTGACACATGCTAACTGTTAGCATGCTAACCTTTTTAGCCAACTTTGCAGCCGTACGCCTTAGTGATATAATTTGATACATAAAACATGTTCATTCAACATTAGCATGCTAACTTTTTTAGCCAATTTTTGTAGGACTACACCTCAGAGTCATATAAGTTGGTATTTGACACATGTTAACTGTTAGCATGCTAACCTTTTTAGCTAATTTTGCAACCGTACACCTTAGTCATGTAATTTGATACTTGAAACATGTTCACTCAACACTAGCATGCTAACTTTATTAGCCAATTTTTGTAGGACTACACCTCAGAGTCATATAAGTTGGTATTTTGTACATGCTAACTGTTAGCATGCTAACTTTTTTTTTAGCTAATTTTTTAGCCGTACACCTTAGTCATGTAATTTTATACTTGAAACACGTTAACTCAACCTTAGCATGCTAACTTTGTTAGCAATTGTTTGTAGGACTACATCTCAGAGTCAAATAAGTTGGTACTTGACACATGCTAACTGTTAGCTAATTTTGCAGCCATACATTTTAGTCATGTAATTTGATACTTGAAACACGTTAACTTAACCTTAGCATGCTAACTTTGTTAGCAAATGTTTGTAGGACTACATCTAAGAGTCAAATAAGTTGGTACTTGACACATGCTAACTGTTAGCTAATTTTGCAGGCATACACTTTTGTCATATAATTTGATACTTGAAACAGGTTCACTCCACATTAGCATGCTAACTTTATTTATTTTTTGCTAATATCGAAAGAGTACACCTCAGAGTCACTTAACTTGGTACTTGACAATTGCTAACTGTGAGTAATGCTAACCGTTTTAGCTAATTTTGCAACCGTACACCTTAGTCATATAATTTGATACTTGAAACAGGTTTACTCAACATTACTATGCTAACTTTTTTCAGGTAATTTCGTAAGAGTACACCTCAGAGTCGTTTAACCTGGTACTTGACACATGCTAACTGTTTGATTGCTAACTGTAACATGCTAATTTTTACATACTCATTTTTTAGCTGACTTTGCAGCCGTAATTCTTTGTCATTTAACCTGAAACTTGTTCACTGTTAGCATTAGAACAATTTGAAATGTGGACTCGACAGACTACAGAACAATTTTCCACTTTGCATTGGTCCATCTTAGATGAGCTCGTGGCCCAGTGAAGCCGGCGGGGTTTCTGGGTGTTGTTGATAAACGGCTTTGGCTTTGCATAGTAGAGTGTTAACTTGCACTTACAGGTGTAGCAACCAACTGTAGTTACTCACAGTGGTTTTCTGAAGTGTCCTTGATCCAATGTGGTGATATCCTTCACACACTGATGTCGCTTTTTGATGCCTGAGGGATCCAAGGTCTTGTGTAGTGATTTCTCCAGATTCTTTGAACATTTTGATGATATTACGGACCGTAGATGGTGAAATCCCTAAATTCCTTGCAATAGCTGGTTGACAAATGACGTTCTTAATCACTTTTCACACGTATTTGTTGACAAAGTGGTGACCCTCGCCCCATTTTTTAAGCTTTTCCCATTCTTGCTTGATGTACAGCCTAAGTTGTTAAACAGTCCGGGGTCTCCCTTGTGGTATTTTAGGCTTCTTAATGAGCCCCACATTTTCATTGGGAGACAGGTTTGGACTACATGCAGGCCAGTCTAGTACCCGCACTCTTTTACTACGAAGCCAGGCTGTTGTAGCACGTTTTCTTGCTGAAATAAGCAGGGGCGTCCATGATAACGTTGCTTGGATGACGACATATGTTGCTCCAAAACCTGAATGGACCTTTCAGCATTAATGGTGCCTTCACAGATGTGTAAGTTACCCATGCCTTGGACACTAATACACCCCCATACCATCACAGATGCTGGCTTTTACACTTTGCGCCTAGAACAGTCCGGATGGTTCTTTTCATCTTTGTTCTGGAAGACACGACGTCCACAGTTTCCAAATATAATCTGAAATGTGGACTCGTCAGACCACAGAACACTTTCCCACTTCGCGTCAGTCCATTTTGGATGAGCTCGGGGCCCAGCGAAGCCGGCGGCGTTTCTGGGTGTTGTTGATAAATCCGTAGTAGAGCTTTAACTTGCACTTACACATGTAGCAACAAATTGTAGTGACTCACAGTAGTTTCTGAAGTGTTCCTGAGCGCATGTGGGGATATCCTTTACACACCGATGTGGCTTTTTGAGGCAGTACCGCCCGAGGGATTGAATGTCACGGGCATTGCCGCTTACGTGCAGTGATTTCTCCACCTTCTTCGAACCTTTTGATGATACAACGGACCATGGATGGCAAAATCCCTAATTTCTTTGCAATAGCTGGTTGAGAAATGTTGTTCTTAGTCGACTTGCTCACGCATTTTTTTGACAAAGTGGTGACCCTCGCCCTGTCTTTTTTTGTGAATGATTGAGCATTCCACGGAAGCTGCTTTTATACCCAATCACCCCTTTCCCAACTAGCCTGTTCACCTGTGGGACATTCCCAATAAGTGTTTGATGAGCATTTCCTCAACTTTCTCCGTCTTTTTTGCCACTGGTGCCAGCTTTTTTGAATACATGTTGCAAATGAGCTAATATTTGCCAAAAATAACAACGTTTTCCAGTCTGAGCTTGGATTATCTTTTCTATGCGGTTTATTTAATTGAATATAAGTTGAAAAGGATTTGCAGATCATTGTATTTTGTTTTTATTTACCTTTTTAAATAACCGCTTTTTGTATTTCACCGCTTCATTCCGTCTCATATCAAGACGCTAACTTTCCCAAGGCGGCCCCCCCCTGGTCGGGGGTCCACTGTGCATAATCAATTGTTGTTAACAAATTGGCCGTGACCCTTCAACCAGCCGGAGGAGGGTGTGCGGGTCACCCCCCCCTCCACGGGTACGCCCAGTCTTAAAGGCCCTTCTTCACGGCGTGGGGAGGGGTTCCTTTCTTTGGGTGGAAGGTTTCCCGACACGTCCACTGTGAAATCTGCACTTTATTCTCCTTCACACTTTGCCAAATCGCTATTTCATTTTCTTTTTTTTTTTTTTTTGCCACACACCGAGATGACCTCATCTTGCACGGCGACACATCCGTGCGGAACGACAGCCGTTAAAGCGGCAATCTTCATTCTTCGGAATTTAGAGCCTCGATAGAAACGTCTCCCGTGCACCTGCAATGAACATATTAAGCAACCAATCCCCCAAAATGAAAATTGCGCTCTAGCGCCCCCTAGGAAAAAATGACGGACAAAACTGCATGTAACTTCTGTTAGGAATGTCATAGCGACATGAAACAAAAACTCCTATGTAGGTCTGACTTAGACCCAATTTTCATACACTCACTTCTTTCAGCAAAAATCTACAGGAAGTTGGCAAAAACCCCTTCAAAAGCAAAGAGGCAAAAATTGCATTTTTTTGCGAAAATTTTATTTTGAAGGGGTTTTTGCCAACTTCCTGTAGATTTTTGCTGAAAGAAGTGAGTGTATGAAAATTGGGTCTAAGTCAGACCTGCATAGGAGTTTTTGTTTCATGTCGCTATGACATTCCTAACAGAAGTTACATGCAGTTTTGTCTGTAATTTTTTCCTAGGGGGCGCTAGAGCGCAATTATCATTTTGGGGGATTGATTGCTTAATATGTTGGGAAGGTTTGCTATACCGACGTGTGTGTCAAATTTGGTGAGTTTTGAAGCATGTTAAGGGGGTCAAATTACAGCGCGTAGGTGCGGAATAATAATAAAACACAGCAGTTTCAACAGGGTCCTTTGCCATGGGCCAGGGACCCTAATAATATTTTCGCAAAAAATGCAATTTTTGCCTCTTTGCGCTGTAATTTGACCCCTTTTAAAATGCTTCAAAAGTCACCAAACTTGGCGCACACATAAGGACTGGCGAATATTGCGATCTAATGAAAAAAACCAAACCCCAAAACTCAAAGTTGCGCTCTAGCGCTATTTTTGAATAAAACACTGAAAAAACTGCTCCTAGGAAGAAAACACAGACAAAATTGCTTGTAACTTCCGGTAAGAATGTCGAAGAGACATGAAACAAAAACCTCTATGTAGGTCTCGCTTAGACCTACATTTCATAGATTGACAACCCCCAACAAAAATCAACAGGAAGTTTGCAATCCCCCCTTCAAAACAAAAGTTTTGTAAAAACCGGTCACCTTTCTTCAAACATTATCTCCTCTGAGTGCGTTTGTTGTTTTGGCTTCAAACTCGCAAAGGAGAGAGATTGAAACCTTCTGATTAAAAGTATAGAACAGAGTTTTGATAAGTTCTTAGGTTTTGATTTTACGTGCCTTCAAAGAACCCCTGTGCAAAGTCTCCTAAAAAATGTCATTTTTGCCTCTTTGAGCTGTAATTTGACCCCTTTAAAAAGCTTCAAAATTCACCAAACTTGGCGCACACATAAGGACTGGCGAATATCGCGATCTAATGAAAAAAAAAAAACCCCAAAACTCAAAATTGCGCTCTAGCGCTATTTTTGAATAAAACACTGAAAAAACTGCTCCTAGGAAGAAAACACAGACAAAATTGCTTGTAACTTCCGGTAAGAATGTCGGAGAGACATGAAACAAAAACCTCTATGTAGGTCTCGCTTAGACCTAAATTTCATAGATTGATAACCCCCAACAAAAAACAACAGGAAGTTTGCAATCCCCCCCTTCAAAACAAAAGTTTTGTAAATACCGGTCACCTTTCTTCAAACATTATCTCCTCTGAGTGCGTTTGTTGTTTTGGCTTCAAACTCGCACGGGAGAGGGATTGAACCCTTCTGATTAAAAGTGTAGAAGAGAGTTTTGATAAGTTCTCAGGTTTTGATTTTACGTGCCTTCAAAGAACCCCTGTGCAAAGTCTCCTAAAAAATGTCATTTTTGCCTCTTTGAGCTGTTATTTGACCCCCTTAAAATGCTTCAAACGTCACCAAACTTGACACACACATCAGGTCTGGCAAAAATTGCGATCTGATGAAAAAACCTAACCTCAAAACTCAAAATTGCGCTCCCCTAGGAATACAACACAGACAAACTGCTCCTAGGAAGAAAACACAGACAAAACTGCTTGTAACTTCCGGTAGGAATGCCAAAGAGACATGAAACAAAAAATACTATGTAGGTCTCACTTAGACCTACATTTTAATAATTAACATACTTTAGCAAAAATCAACAGGAAGTTTGATATTTTCACTTCAATACAACAACTGCATTACTTTCACAATGCATTAGGTTCTCAAAATAGTGGCACCAAGGCGTCTTCTAACGCTTATCCGGCCGTGGGTCTCGGGGGCAGCAGCCAAAGGCGGACCCGACCAACGCTGCTTGCAGCTTTAATTATTATTATTCTTTATTATTATTCCGCCGCCTTTTTGAGCTGTAATTTCACCCCCTTAACATGCTTCAAAACTCACCAAATTTGACACACACATCAGGACTGGCAAAAATTGCGATGTAATCAAAAAAACAAAAGCCCAAAACTCAAAATTGCGCTCTAGCGCCCCCTAGGAAGAAAGCACAGACAAAACTGTCTGTAACTTTCAGTAGCAATGTCGTAGAAACATGAAACAAAAACCTGTATGTGTCCGGCTTTCCACTGACATGTTTTCGTTTTTCTTCTGTGTGTGTTTAGTATTTCCTGTTTTTAGTTCCTGTCAGCGCTCTTATGTTGTCTGTTTCCTGTTTTTTTCCCCGGTGTGCTGTTTCCCACCTGGCCACACCTGGTGTCAATCAGCCCGCTCCTATTTGTACCTGCTTTGTCTTCCAGTCAGGGCTGGATTATTGTCGCTCTTGTCATTGCTACATGTCATGTATTGTCGCTCCTGTCGTGTCGTCTCCTATCTTTGCAGCGTAGCGGTAAGCTATATTTCGTTAGAGGTTTGTAGCTCACTGTTTTTTGTTCCTTGCTTCCAATTTGTCTATATACAACACGTAGCGACTTCTGTTCTCGGTTCTGTTTATGCTAGCCTCCACCCTAAGCTCTATTTGTTTTTGCTAGCTTCCATTCTTATCTCCTTTTATTTTCTAGCTTTCTTAGTTGGTTATCCGCCTCGTGCGCGCTTTTTGTTTGTACCCTTTTGTTCGGTTTTGTTGTAGTATTTTATTTAAATCATGTTTTCTCACTCCATGCCTGCCTCCATCTCTGCATCTTGGGGTTCGTCACTAACTAACTCTGACAGAATGTAGGTCCCAGTTAGACCTATATTTCATACACTCATACCTCACAGCTAAAATCAACAGGAAGTTTGTAATTTCCCCTTTAATACAAAAGTTGGCTAAAAAAAATTTGCTTTTTTTCAAACATTATCTCCTCTGAGGCCGTTTGTCATTTCCGCTTCTAATAAACACAGAAGAGAGATTGAACCCTTCTGATTAAAAGTTGATGAAAGAGTTTTAATTACTACCCCGGTTTGGATTTTATGAGCCCACAAAGTACCGATGCGCTTTTGCAGTTGCGCTAATGTTGTCACAAGATGGCGACTTCCTGCTCGGCTTCCTCAGACAAAACTGCCTCTAACTCACTGTAGAGATGTCATACTCACATGAAACAAAAACCTCAATGTAGGTCTCACTGAGACCTATATTTCATAGACTGACAAGCTCCACTCCATTCATAATGCCTTAGAGTCTGTTTTTACTATGAGACTGTTGTATAACACATGTGTATACAACTTTTTCTCTGTGTAATAATCCATCCATCCATCTTCTACCACTTAACCAGGCTTGGGTCGCGGGGGCAGCAGCCCAAGCGGCCCCGTGCATCGCTGCTTGCAGCTTTATTTTACATTTTAAAAATCCTTATAGAGACGTCTCTAGAATATATCTACAGAATACTCCATTTCTTAATAAATAAAAAAATATGACAAGATTTGATGCATGTATTTTAAATTTTGTCACTTTTTTATTTTAATCTGAAAAAATATATATATATATATATGTTTCTGGGTTTTAAAAAAACTCACAGGAGTTGATTGATTGGACTGTAATTAATCGGATTTATTTAGGCAATAGGAAACAAAACAAAAACTTGTATCCTGATTTTAATATATGCAAATCACGCAATGTGCGTACGTCCCAGGACGCTTTGAATGACATTTTACCACAAACTTATTCGTAGCACCTTCCTGCTCTGTCACTGTTAACACGACCAGACAAGTGTTGTGAAAGTATGAAAATGTAGGTTTTAGTGACAACAAATGTAATTTTTTTGCACAGAAAACAATTTGTTTTTAGTACAAAACAGGCTTCAACTTAAATTAAAGTTTGATTTATTAAGTATAAAAAAGTGTGAAAAATGTTGCCATGCCGTGCCTCAACATTTCGGGACCCAATTTGCCAAAGGGCAACCCTGTCTGCACCGCGGTGTAGTGGAATGTGTTTAGTAATAAACACACAGCAACATCAGCATGGTGTCGATTGATTTTCATCATGGAAGTGAGTCACGTGACGGGTGTTGTTGATGCGAGCAGCAGGTAGAAAAGATGTGACAAAGCCAGTCCATCATTTCTCTCCCGCCAGCTGCTCCCTGTCACTCTGCTTCGTACTGCCTCGGTCCTGATTTTATTCCAGCATCACACACTTACACGGTGTTCAAAAACTAGTAGCAAGAAGCATTCTTTTTTTTTTTATTATTCGTTTCTTGGGAGTAGCAATTCTGATTCAATCTGATTGTGTGTGTGTGTGTGTGTGTGTGTGTGTGTGTGTGTGTGTGTGTGTGTGTGTGTGTGTGTGTGTGTGTGTGTGTGTGTGTGTGTGTGTGTGTGTGTGTGTGTGTGTGTGTGTGTGTGTGTGTGTGTGTGTGTGTATATATATAATGTGTGCATATATATATATATATATATGTGTGTGTATGTATGTATGTGTATATGTATATATGTGTGTGTGTATGTATGTATGTATGTATGTGTGTATGTATATGTGCATATATATATATATATATATGTATCTAGCGACAGGTGTGTAGATGGCCCAGGTGGGCCTTGTTATCTAATCACCTGACGCCTTTATTAGCAGCAGCCGTGATGAGACGAGTAGTTGGAGTTGGAGGTGCTGCTGGGCAGACGCAGAAAGACTGGTTGCTGGGAAGCAAAAGGCTCACACCTCGTGAGAACGAAATAAAACAGTCTAATACCCTGAATTCCTGGCAGTGTGTGGTGGTCTGAAGAACCCACTAGAAGGGAACCTCTACAATATTTTTGAGCTGGTGCTTGAGCAATCTACTTCATTAATTATTATGATTTTAACACTAAATACTGGTATCATATGTGTATATCATGTATCCACTCACTGTTGTAGTAGTCGATACCGATACACGGCAAAATGCTGATCAGACTAACTGGGGACCCTGGGAAAAAAGAGTTAATATGTTTCATGGGGACCAAATTTAAATAATTTAGCATAATTCACACAAATTTGTACGTGACTACTGAGGAACATTTAAAAAAAAAAAAAAAAGTTCACACTTAAACTAACCAATCCTTTAGTGCCCTTGTTTCCACATATTTAGTGCCTAATTTGGACATATTTTCTGCCTATTTTGCACACATTTAGTGCCTAAATTGCAAAAATGTAGTGCCTAAATTGCACACATATAGCACCTAAATTGCAAACATTTAGGGCCTAATTTCAAAACATTTAGTGCCCAATTCGCACATGTTTAGTGCCTAATTCACACACATTTAGTGCCTAATTTGTAAACATTTAGTGCCTAATTCGCACATATTTAGTGCCTAAGTTGCACATATCTATTGCCTAATTTGCACACAGAATTTTAACATATTTAAAGCATAATTTGCACACATTTAGTGCCTAATTTTCAGACATTTAGTGCCTAATTTGCACACATTTATTACCTGATTTGTACACATTTAGTGCCTAATTTGCACAAAATTAGTGCCTAATTTGCACACATTTAGTGCTTAATTCGCACACATTTAGTGCCTAACCCACACACACATTTAGTGCCTGATTTTAACACATTTAAAGCATAATTTGCACACATTCAGGGCCTAATTTGCACACATTTCGTGCCTAATTCACACACATTTAGTGCCTAATTTTAACACATTTAAAGCATAATTTGCACACATTGAGTGCCTATTTAGCAAATATTTAGTATCTAAACTGCATATATTTAGTGCCTAATTTGCACTCATTTAGTGCCTAATTTGCTCACATTTTGTGCCTAATTTGCAAACATTTAGTGTCTAATCTGCATATATCTGGTGCCTAATTTGCACACATTTAGTGCCTAATTTGCACACATTTAGTGCCCTAATTTTCACATATTTAGTGCCTAATTTGCACACATTTTGTGCCTACTTTGCACACATTTAGTACCTAAAATGCACATATTTCGTGCCTTATTTGCAAACATTTAGTGCACAATTTGAACACATTTTGTGCGTAATTTGAACATATTTAGTGCCTAATTTGAACATATTTAGTGCCTAATATTCACATATATAGCGCCTAATATGTACAAATATAGTACCTGTCATTGTGGTTTGTGCAGCCCTATTAGACATCTGTGATTAAGGGCTGTATAAGTAATCTTTGATTGATGGATTGATGAAGTAATGTGCTGATCATACTTACTGGGGACACTGGGGAAAAACAGTTAATATGGTTCGTGGGGACCAAATTTCAATAATTTTGCATAATTCACACAAATTTGTACGTGACTACTGAACATGTTTTTTGGGCCAAAGCTTCAAAATCACTTAGTCATCTTCAGAATGGATCTGACTATCACTTTAAAAGGTTTCCCTGTTTTTGGGTCCCCATACTGTCAGAAGTCCCCTAAAGGTGAGTGTGTAAACAAAGCCAAGTCCCCATTAAGTCAGCATTGCCAGAACACACACACACACATACTGGTTATCGTTTGGAAGGGGGATCAAATTTTTGTTCAGTACTTGTGGGGACCACCCTTTCTACAGGTTGTGGAGGCATAAAAAAAAATTGCTTAAATGACCACTGCCCAGTTAGCTCATACACGTCTTTAAATCTCTGGATTGATGAAGTAATGTGCTGATCATACTTACTGGGGACCCTGGGGAAAAAGAGTTAATATTGTTGGTCCCCATACCGTCAGAAGTCCCCTAAAGGTGAGTGTGTAAACAGAGCATTAAGTCAGCATTGAAAGAACACACAGACATACACATACTGGTTATCGTTTGGAACGGGGAACAAATTTTTGTTCGGTACTTGTGGGGACCACCCTTTCTACAGGTTGTGGAGGCATAAAAAAAAATAGCTTAAATGACCACTGCCCAGTTAGCTCATACACGTCTTTAAATCTCTGGATTGATGAAAAAATGTGCTGATCATACTTACTGGGGACCCTGGGGAAAAAGAGTTAATATGGTTGGTCCCCATACCGTCAGAAGTCCCTTAAAGGTGAGTGTGTAAACAGAGCGTTAAGTCAGCATTGCCAGAACACACAGACATACACATACTGGTTATCGTTTGGAACGGGAACCAAATATTTGTTCAGTAATTGTGGGGACCACCCTTTCTACAGGTTGTGGAGGCATAAAAAAATGAGCTTAAATGACCACTACCCATTTAACTCATACACGTCTTTAAATCTCTGGATTGATGAAGTAATGTGCTGATCATACTTACTGGGGACCCTGGGGAAAAAGAGTTAATATGGTTGGTCCCAATACCGTCAGAAGTTCCCTAAAGGTGAGTGTGTAAACAGAGCGTTAAGTCAGCATTGCCAGAACACACAGACATACACATACTGGTTATCGTTTGGAACGGCAACCACATTTTTGTTCAGTAATTGTGGGGACCAACCTTTCTACAGGTTGTGGAGGCATAAAAAAAAAAAATAGCTTAAATGACCACCGTCCAGTTACCTCATACACGTCTTTAAATCTCTGGTTTGATGAAGTAATGTGCTGATCATACTTACTGGGGACCTTGGGATAAAAGAGTTAATATGGTTGGTCCCCATACCGTCAGAAGTCCCCTAAAGGTGAGTGTGTAAACAGAGCGTTAAGTCAGCATTGCCAGAACACACAGACATACATATACTGGTTATCGTTTGGAACGGGAACCAAATTTTTGTTCTGTAATTGTGGGGACCAACCTTTCTACAGGTTTTGGAGGCATAAAAAAAATTTGCTTAAATGACCACTACCCATTTAACTCATACACGTCTTTAAATCTCTGTATTGATGAAGTAATGTGCTGATCATTCTTACTGGGGACCTTGGGGTAAAAGAGTTAATATGGTTGGTCCCCATACCGTCAGAAGTCCCCTAAAGGTGAGTGTGTAAACAGAGCGTTAAGTCAGCATTGCCAGAACACACAGACATACATATACTGGTTATCGTTTGGAACGGGAACCACATTTTTGTTCTGTAATTGTGGGGACCAACCTTTCTACAGGTTTTGGAGGCATAAAAAAAATTTGCTTAAATGACCACTACCCATTTAACTCATACACGTCTTTAAATCTCTGTATTGATGAAGTAATGTGCTGATCATACTTACTGGGGACCCTGTGGAAAAAGAGTTAATATGCTTGGGCCCCATACCGTCAGAAGTCCCCTAAAGGTGAGTGTGTAAACAAAGCCAAGTCCCCATTAAGTCAGCATTGCCAGAACACACACACACACACACATACTGGTTATCGTTTGGAACGGGAACCAAATTTTTGTTCAGTACTTGTGGGGACCACCCTTTCTACAGGTTGTGGAGGCATAAAAAAAAATAGCTTAAATGACCACTGCCCAGTTAGCTCATACACGTCTTTAAATCTCTGGATTGATGAAGTAATGTGCTGATCATACTTACTGGGGACCCTGGGGAAAAAGAGTTAATATGGTTGGTCCCCATACCGTCAGAAGTCCCCTAAAGGTGAGTGTGTAAACAGAGCATTAAGTCAGCATTGTCAGAACACACAGACATACACATACTGGTTATCGATTGGAACGGGAACCAAATTTTTGTTCAGTAATTGTGGGGACCACTCTTTCTACAGGTTTTGGAGGCATAAAAAAATGATCTTAAATGACCACTACCCATTTAACTCATACACGTCTTTAAATCTCTGGATTGATGAAGTAATGTGCTGATCATACTTACTGGGGACCCTGGGGAAAAAGAGTTAATATGGTTGGTCCCCATACCGTCAGAAGTCCCCTAAAGGTGAGTGTGTAAACAAAGCCAAGTCCCCATTAAGTCAGCATTGTCAGAACACACACACATACACATACTGGTTATCGATTGGAACGGGAACCAAATTTTTGTTCAGTAATTGTGGGGACCACTCTTTCTACAGGTTTTGGAGGCATAAAAAAATGATCTTAAATGACCACTACCCATTTAACTCATACACGTCTTTAAATCTCTGGATTGATGAAGTAATGTGCTGATCATACTTACTAGGGACCTTGGGATAAAAGAGTTGATATGGTTGGTCCCCATACCGTCAGAAGTCCCCTAAAGGTGAATGTGTAAACAAAGCCAAGTTCCCATTAAGTCAGCATTGCCGGAACACACACACACACACACACACATACTGGTTATCGTTTGGAAGCGGGATCAAATTTTTGTTCAGTACTTGTGGGGACCACCCTTTCTACAGGTTGTGGAGGCATAAAAAAAATAGCTTAAATGACCACTGCCCAGTTAGCTCATACACGTCTTTAAATCTCTGGATTGATGAAGTAATGTGCTGATCATACTTACTGGGGACCCTGGGGAAAAAGAGTTAATATGGTTGGTCCCCATACCGTCAGAAGTCCCCTAAAGGTGAGTGTGTAAACAGAGCATTAAGTCAGCATTGCCAGAACACACAGACATACACATACTGGTTATCTTTTGGAACGGGGACCAAATTTTTGTTCAGTACTTGTGGGGACCACCCTTTCTACAGGTTGTGGAGGCATAAAAATATTAGCTTAAATGACCACTGCCCAGTTAGCTCATACACGTCTTTAAATCTCTGTATTGATGAAGTAATGTGCTGATCATACTTACTGGGGACCCTGGGGTAAAAGAGTTAATATGGTTGGTCCCCATACCGTCAAAAGTCCCCTAAAGGTGAGTGTGTAAACAGAGCGTTAAGTCAGCATTGCCAGAACACACAGACATACATATACTGGTTATCGTTTGGAACGGGAACCACATTTTTGTTCAGTAATTGTGGGGACCACCCTTTCTACAGGTTGTGGAGGCATAAAAAAATGAGCTTAAATGACCACTACCCATTTAACTCATACACGTCTTTAAATCTCTGGATTGATGAAGTAATGTGCTGATCATACTTACTGGGGACCTTGGGGGGAAGGAGTTAATATGGTTGGTCCCAATACCGTCAGAAGTCCCCTAAAGGTGAGTGTGTAAACAGAACGGGAACCAAATTTTTGTTCAGTAATTGTGGGGACCACAGTTTCTACAGGTTTTGGAGGCATAAAAAAAATTTGCTTAAATGACCACTACCCATTTAACTCATACACGTCTTTAAATCTCTGGATTGATGAAGTAATGTACTGATCATACTTACTGGGGACCCTGGGGAAAAAGAGTTAATATGGTTGGTCCCCATACTGTCAAAAGTCCCCTGAAGGTGAGTGTTAAGTCATCCTTGCTAGAACACACACACTCCCTTTGCTCCCCATCTTCCGCACCACGCCAGCTGCTCCCTCTGAAACAAGTCACCAGCGTAGCGGGAGAAAGTTTCGCCAGCGCACGTCACCTCATTAGGCGCCACAAAAACGTCCGGGTGGCAAGCTGTGACCTTTTGAGGGGGCGGAGCCGTGGAGGCCGAGAGGGAGCAAACGTGGCTTCATTGTGGAAATGTGCTGAAAGGAGCACAGAAAAAGGAGTTAGGTGCGGGGGTCAAGAGTCAACCATCACACTCGCAACAGTTTAGCCCCGCCTTTTTTTGCATCCACGCCCCCCCAAACCCCCCACCCTCCCATGCCTTTTGTGGCAGGTCAGCAATAATGAAGTGGCGATGGAGAGAGTCTGCAGAGGCACAATGCACTCATCAAGCAGAATGGAGTCCAACAGTCTGTGCGCCCCCCACCCCCCACCCCCCCTGGGATGCCTTTTTTAACCAGCTCCCTTCGACCTGGCGCTCCTCCACATCCTCAAAGCGGGCGAGCAGATGCGTCGGCCTTCCTGCACGCATTAAAGGGGGCAGCATGCAGATGGGGCCGCATGACAAGCGCTATGGATTAATCAATAAAAGAGTGGCGGACAAAAGTCCGCTTTTGAAGTGGTAAAAGCGCAGGGGAAAGGGGATTGAGAGCAGGGAACAAGTGTTTGAGTTCTATAGATATTTGGCATTTTGAGGTGTGTATGTATATATATATATATATATACATATATATATATGTTTGACGTTACTATGGGGAGTTTTGACGGAGCAGAAACGTGCGAACTCGTTGGGAGTTTACTCCTCTCCCAGCTTGCTAGCCTCAACCTGAACCTTGGTATTTACCGTGATGACGGACTGGCAGTGTGCCGCGCCTCGCCAAGGAGCAGCGAGAACACCAAGAAGCGCATATGCCAAATCTTCAAAGAAAACGGCCTACGGATCACGATTGAAGCCAACAAGCAAACCGTCAACTTCCTCGACGTCACTTTCAACCTGAGAAACAACAGCTACCAACCATTCACGAAACCCAACACAACACTCCAATACGTGCACCATGACACCAACCACCCACCCACCACCACGAAAAGAATACCTACTGGAATTAATAAAAGGCTATCGATGCTGTCATCTAGCAAAGCTGAATTCGACCAAGCAACCCCCCCGTACCAGAAAGCACTTGATGAAAGCGGATACAACTTCACCCTCACCTATGAACCCACTCCAGGAAACCAACCAAAAAAGAGCAGAAAACGAAACAACATCATCTGGTACAATCCGCCATTCAGCAAAAACGCCTCAACCAACATCGACCACAAGTTCCTCACTCTGATCGACAAACACTTCCCCAAAGGCAACACCCTAAGAAAAATATTCAACAAGAACAACATTAAATTGAGCTACAGCTGTATGAATAACATGCAACTAATCATTTCAAACCACAACAAAGCAATTGCAAAAGGACTGCCTACCCCCAGACTAAACGACTCTGAAACCAATAATGAATGTAACTGTCGCAAGAAACCTGATTGCCCTCTCAACGGGGGGTGCTTACAGACATCAGTCGTTTACCAAGCAAAGGTAACACGCAAGGACATTAACACATCCGACACGTACGTAGGATTAACCGAAGGAGCGTTCAAAACAAGATGGAATAATCACAACGCCTCCTTTAGAAACCAGACTTTGCGGAATTCTACAGAACTCAGCAAACACATTTGGAACCTCAAAGACAATAATGTTGAATATTCAATAACATGGCAAATTCTTGCATCCGGCACACCTTACAACAGTGGTAATAAAAGATGCAACCTATGCTTAAAAGAGAAACTGTTTATTATATATCATCCAGATCTATCATCCCTCAAAAAGCGCAGTGAAATCATTTCAACATGCCGCCACAGACGGAAACACCTCCTAGGTAACACATGAGCCAATCACCACACCCTACGCCTGCCTGTACCCACCCACTCTGTGCCCTATATAAACCATTGTATGTGAATGCTGCCATTAAAATCTCCTGATGATTGAGGGAACCCCTCATGAAACAGTTCTGTAGAGATGAAGTAGTCTTGTGATTTTTTCCCACACCTACATATATATATATATATATATATATATATATATATATATATATATATATATATATATATATATACATATATATATACATATACACATATACACATATACATACACATATGATAGCAGTATTTAGTAGTAAAAAAAGAATAATCAGATGAATAGACTGCTGAAGCAGATTTCAATTCAGATGTTTTGACATCTGATATCTGCATTTATTTTAGTTCTTGTGAGAATCCTGCTCCACACAGGCGTTCAGATGGCTATCCCCCTTCTTTCTCTCGTTTTTCCAGCGCCGGTGGCTTCCATTGCGTACCCTCTGCTCACCTGTCAAAACGTCCACTTTTTGAGGGGGAATATACATTTTTTGTCATTCTTTACAGGTTTTTAACTGTATTTACATAGTGCTTTTTTTTTCTAGTGACTCAAATCACTTTACATTCTGAAACCAAATATCTAAGTTACATTGTTAAAGCAGTGTGGGTGGCACTGGGAGCAGGTGGGTAAAGTGTCTTGCCCAAGGACCAGGTTGGCAGAAGCGGGGATCGAACCTGGAACCATCGTGTTGCTGGCACAGCCACTCTACCAAACGAGCTATACCGCCCATTCCGGCGGTATGTTTTTCAGCCATCAAGTCCCACGACAACCCAATGTGACCCAGAGGCCACATTGGGTTAAAAAAAACAACTATATATATATATGTGTGTGTGTGTGTGTGTGTGTTTGTGTGTGTGTGTGTGTATATATATATATGTATACATAAATGTATTTATGTATGTATATATATATGTATATATATATAATCAAGGTTACTGCAGTTCATCAGTTTCCTGTGCTCAATACCGGGGTAAAACGGAATATACGTTGGGTAAATCCCCTGAAGAGCAGGGAAACCTGCGAAACAGGCTTAGAGGGATGAGATAGCCTATGTGTTTTTTCCTGACATATATATATATATATATATATATATATATATATATATATATATATATATATATATATATATATATATATATATATATATATATATATATATATATATAGACTGACCGGGTTCAGAGCATCTTTCTTCTTGACCAGACACCCGTTTCCCCAACAATTTGGTCACTGAAAGAGCACACACTTGACGTCACGTTGTCGATGGGCAAAAGCATTTTTGGACGGTATGATTTGCCCCAAATGTAACAAGCGGCAGAAAATGGATTGATGAATGTGCCGGGAAGGACAGATTAAAAATATATTTTTTTTTTTTTTTTTTTTAAAGAATCCCGCGGGCCACATTTTGGACGTGGGCAGGCCGTAGTTTGGGGACCACTGGCGTCGCGTTTCGTGTTCGGTGATTCAATCATATAACAACACCACAAAGATGGATAGATGGAAAATCCGACTTTTTGTGTAAATAACTTGAAAATATAAGAGACTTATAATATAAGTAAAGAAGATCAGGCAGCAGCTCACACATTCTCATACTTTCTGTAACATCCAGGAGGAAATGACGTCCTATATAAACTACTTTAAGGAGCCCAGGATTTTTTATTTTTTATTTAAATGTTGACAAGGAAACCTTAAAATGTAATAAATCCATAAACTGCTATAAAAGAGAGTAGATGGAGAGTTATTGTGATGTAGAGAAATGTCATATTTTTGCCAATTTTCCCAGGAGATTTGACATATTTTGAAACTTTTTAAAATGTTTTTGGTCCTAAATTAAACACAACATGCATAAAACATTACGTCACTACTGGTGTGAGGCTTCCTAAAAAAAATTATGTTCTTGACGTATAATATTCATGTTTAAATAAATTCGGCCTTCTTGATGACTGATAGTTGGTATCGGCCCTGAAAAACACACATGGATCGATCTTTACTTTATAGGTCATTTTCTCATGCTACCCTCTTTTCTTCCAGCACACCCGACAAAAGGACGAGAGTGACGGCAGGGCGCTCGGCTTCAACATGGAACCCCGGCGACCGCTCGCAGCGCCGGGCCGCACGTGGTTGCGCGTGACGCTCGCCCTGCTCGGTCTTCTGGCCGGCAGCTCCGCCCACCGGGTCAACAGGGTCAAGCGGGGCTGGGTGTGGAACCAGTTTTTCGTGCTGGAGGAGTACACCGGGCTCGACCCGCTTTACATCGGCAAGGTTGGTACACGCGAGGGACTCTTGCCCTTTACCCATTCAACATATCTTTACCTGCACATTACCTACCTTCTCTGCATCCTGGGGTCACACTGGTGCTTCTTTCTTTCACCCATACACGCTGGTGCTTCCTGCCATCACCCAGACAACATATCTTTACCTGCACATTACCTACCTTCCCTGCATCCTGGGGTCACACTGGTGCTTCTTTCTTTCACCCATACACGCTGGTGCTTCCTGCCATCACCCAGACAACATATCTTTACCTGCACATTACCTACTTCCTCTGTATCCTGGTGTCAAACTGGTGCCTCCTTCTTTCACCCAGACAACATATCTTTACCTGCACATTACCTACTTCCTCTGTATCCTGGTGTCAAACTGGTGCCTCCTTCTTTCACCCAGACAACATATCTTTACCTGCACATTACCTACCTTCCCTGCATCCTGGGGTCACACTGGTGCTTCTTTCTTTCACCCATACATGCTGGTGCTTCCTGCCATCACCCAGACAACATATCTTTACCTGCACATTACCTACCTTCTCTGTATCCTGGTGTCAAACTGATGCCTCGCTCTTTCACCCAGACAACATATCTTTACCTGCACATTACCTACCTTATCTGTATCCTGGAGTAAAACTGGTGCCTCCTTCTTTCACCCAGACAACATATCTTTACCTGCACATTACCTACCTTCTCTGTATCCTGGAGTCAAACTGGTGCCTCCTTCTTTCACCCAGACAACATATCTTTACCTGTACATTACCTACCTTCTCTGCATCCTGGAGTCAAACTGGTGCCTCGCTCTTTCACCCAGACAACATATCTTTACCCGCACACTACCTACCTTCTCTGCATTGTGTGGTCACTCTGGTGCTGCCTGCTTTTAAGCGGCCATCTTGAGACGGCAGCAGCATCAGCGCAGTGGTTCTTTGAAGGCTCGTAAAATCCAAAACCGGAGCAGTTAGACAAACTTTTTCCGCACCTTTTAATCAGAAGGGTTCAATCTCTTTCCTGTGCGAGTTTGAAACCGACACAACATAATAAAAATATAATATAAATAAGAAAAGAAAAAAAAAATGGTGACGATAAAAAAATATTGATAGTAGTATCGACTAGATACGCTCTTGTACTTGGTATCATTACAGTGGATGTCAGGTGTAGATCCACCCCTTGGCGTTTGTTTACATTGTGACGCCGGTGAGATATTGTATCCTCCCACGGTGTGTAGTGAAGCATGCTTCGCTATTCCTCGTCCTGCGGTGATTATGATACTTGTAAGAGACTTAGCTGAAACACTTCCTGATTGCGGATGAATTTTAGCTGCTAGCTAGCCATGTCTTAAAGCACCTCTTCCTGAGGGCGTTTCAGTGTCATAACTTCACCTGCTTGTGAGTACTCGGTGATCGTGCGCCGCCGAACGTGCTCCTCTGCTTGTAAAACCAACAAGCTTTACTTTTCAAACAGGGTGTAGTGCAGTTTTTGATTCATTACTATATTAGTTTTGACTATAACTATTATACCGAATAACACATAGCAAAAAATGGGTTTAAGTCAAGAATCGTGTTGAATCGAGAATAATTTATGAATTAAATATATTTTCAAGTTTTTTTACATATATATATGGTCCTTCCGGGTTGGGCGCCAAATGTGACAGTCTCTTGTCGTCGTCGTGCGGGTTCCACTGACCACCAAGGAAGGACATTGCTTTTTGCAGGTTTGACTCTACTTGATTTTTTCAAATAAAGAAAGTCTTTTGCGCCGTCGTCGCCGTCTTGCGTTCTGTCGCTCTTGCTCTTCAGTCGCTGTTGCGTGCTCTCCACCTCCTTCTGCCTCATTATCTCTTCCTTCTCCCCTTTTATACGCTGAGAGGAGATACGTTAATTGTCTCCCGGTGTGCGAGCCACGCACCTGATCTCGCTTGTAGCGTCGCTCCCGGCATGTCCTGCCTCTCCGCTCAGTCGTCGTCTCCGCCTCCTTGCCGCCATCTTGGGCCAGGCTCCAGCGTGCCCTGCCCCACTGCTCGTTTGCCGATATACTCATGAATGAGTATATCCGTTCAGCCACCGTGTTCAAGGGAGAAGTCTGATCTACAAAATTTGCAGGCACCGTACCCCTTCCCCTTCGAGCTGTCCTGGATGAACTGAAAATATATATTTTTTCCAATCATTTTGGAACTTGCGAGCGTACTTCTTCTTCTCACTCGTCGACACCACGTCCCTTCTTCGTTTTTCTGCTTCGTCTCTGTTATGTTTTTTGGACATTACTACTTGCCCTAGTTTTGAAGCAATGCATGATGGGAATCGGGATGTTGTGCGTCAGTGTATTAACGTGCCGGCTGGAATAAACTGAGAAATAGCTCCGTGCCTGCCTACTTTATAGGTTATAAATAAACCCATGGATAACGGAGACAAATATAATAGTCGAGTGAGAGAGGATGCTAAAGGCCACCGATATTATTGTGTGGGTGGAAATCGGGAGAAATTCGGGAGAATGGTTGCCCCGGGAGATTTTCGGGAGGGGCACGGGTTGGCAAGTATGGTGTGGAAGGACCGGCCTCGAAGCACAACTGGCAGGCGATTGGATTACCCAGCTGGGATTAATCATCCAATCACCTGCCATGCTTATTGGCAGCAGCCGGGCCGAGACAGCAGGGTTGGAGTTGGAGTGAGAGAGAGACAATCTGGCCTAACTATTACTGCTGAAAAGCAAACCATACTGGTGTATGAAAATGAAAGATTTGATCCAACTTGGGTCAGGAGAATCCAATAGAGGGCAACCTCTACACACACATACTGTACAGCAGATATTTACAGCAATGTGGCCCCCGAGTCAAAATATTTGCCCAGCTCTGGCATAGATAGTCTTGTTGGGCTTTTTTTTTTTTTTAAATGCGGCTGTTGGAATGCGAGCCAATATATCGATGATGATTCACGGTTCTTATTAGGTCTGGTAGGTCTCATCCTCATCCAATGGCAAGCCGAGCAGAAAGCTAGAGGATCACCACCCGGTTCCCAACAATCCGCAGCCTTGATCCTAAAAATCCTGTTCAACTGGAACTGACATTGGCGTGATGGACTCTGGCGCTGTTGCGGTATTAAGCGTTCATCCGTTTGGGAGCGAGGGGAGAAAAAAATGCCCTAATGAGCGGAGGAGTGTGTGTGTGTGTGTGTGTGTGTGTGTGTGTGTGTGTGTGTGTGTGTGTGTGTGTGTGTGTGTGTGTGTGTGTGTGTGTGTGTGTGTGTGTGTGTGTGTGTGTGTGTGTGTGAGACGGACGGGGAAGGGGCTGGGTGGGGGGGGGGGGGGGGGGGGGGGGCAATAAACTACAGACTGTTGTGAAGTAGGCCGGCTTCGTCGCATGAAAAAGCCTACAATTTTTGGTTGTGTTTTCCGCTCCGTATTCTGAATGGCAATAATACCATATATATATCTCGATTTTTTTTCCGTAAAGTAAAAACAAAACACAAAACAGTCCTGGTTACCTGAGATGCTAAGTAGGTCTTTATTTGGACTTAGTAAATATAGACTTACGAAGACAAAATAATGACTAAGTCAAATTTAAGACTTTCTGTAAATAAGTGTTTGCAGTAATTGTTTGGGAAAAAAAAGAGTTAAAAGTGGGGGCCACATGTTGACTCAACTCATCATGCCTCATTTATTACAGCATTTTTTAACGTAAATGTCATATTTTTATCAACATGTGTTAGCAGGGACCCTGCCATTCAAAACGAGACCGCTACATTACTAATGATTCACGTAACTATTGTTGCGATCCGCTACTTGGATCACCACATATGGTTTATACTTCCAGGTGTTGTATCACTGTTGTTCTACACTCTTACTTCCTGTTTAGTCCGCCACCATGGTTGCTCATTGATCCCACCTGCTAATCACAGTTTTTGCACACCTGTCACTTTTTGATTACTCCCCTATTTGCCTTCGAGCAACATTCACGACTGCCTACTACCCGTATGTATTTTCTCGCTAGCTCTTACGCTAAGCCACTCGATATTCCAGCTTTCATGCTGAATGTTTTTTTGTGCCAAGTATAGTTTTTGTATTTTCCATTCCTAGCTTTCATGCTAGCGCCCTTGGTTTATTTTTGTCTGTTAGCTCCAGTGTTTTTGTTCATAGTCTGTTTTTGTTAAGTGTAATAAATCATTTAAACTTACGGTTGCTGTGTTCATGCCGACGCATCCACGAAGGGACCAATTTGGCATCACTATGCCTACCAGTCGTAACAACTATAGCTGGAAGGAATAGTACAATAGCAATAGGAGAGACTATTCATCACTGAACACCATGGAGTTCATGTAGGCTTCATGATGCACTTACATTATTATATCAACTATCAGAGACAGGAATGCTTCATTGGGGCGGCATAGCGGCATAGCTCGGTTGGTAGAGTGGCCGTGCCAGCAACTTGAGGGTTGCAGGTTCGATTCCCGCTTCCGCCATCCTAGTCACTGCCGTTGTGTCCTTGGGCAAGACAATTTACCCACCTGCTCCCAGTGCCACCCACACTGGTTTAAATGTAACTTAGATATTGGGTTTCACTATGTAAAGCGCTTTGAGTCACTTGAGAAAAGCGCTATATAAATATAATTCACTTCACTTCACTTCATTTACATAAACTAAAAAGGTAAAGTGAAATAACTTAGTTGTTAACTGTAGGTCACTAATGCTTGTCTTTCTCTCAGACAGACAGGGCTTTGCTGTCCGTGACAGACATACCGCAAAATGAGCTAGCGTTACGCTAAAAGCTAATTAGCCTTCAACTCAAGGACTGCGAGCGAGCTGAGCTGCCGCTTATGTTTCTAGAACGTCAACGGGCTCAGAGTGATGTTACTAGTAGTTGACTGGGAGGTGTTTATTATAAAAACTCTTTTCAACTGTTAAGAAGCTGCGTGCAGGTCAGAGTCGAGGGTTGATGAAATAGCCAATATGGACGTCCTTTGTTGGAGAATATTGCGAGGCTGAGGACCCAATCACACCCGCATTACCTTCCTGACGGAGGGCAGCCATTGTTGCTCCTGTTGATTATACACAAGACGGACGTCAAGGGGCCCATTTAGTTCTGATGTTTGACGACGCCGAGGCCCCTCGACAAAGCGCCGAGTGATTTTCCCCATCGACAGGCTGCCATTTGGCCACAAAAGGCTTCTGATTTCCAGCGCGGCACCGTTGCCCCCGGCAACAAAACCGGGCGGTGATTAGTGGCCGCCATTATTGTACACATCATTTCTATGAGGCCGGGTTAAAAGGTGCTTATGTTGGGCTTTGAGATGTCAAGATTTGCTTTGATTTCGCTGCTTTTTAGGGACCGAATGTCCTTTTGGGACAGAGGACCCTATTGTATTTCTAAGGTTTTATTATTATTATACCGCCGCCTCTTTGAGCTGTAATTTGACCCCCTTAACATGCTTCAAAACTCACCAAATTTGACACACACATCAGGAATGGCGAAAATTGCCATCTACTAAAAAAACAAAACCCAAAACTCAAAATTGCGCTCTAGTGCCCCCTAGGAAAAAACACAGACAAAACTGCTTGTAACTTCCGTTAAGAATGTCGTAGGGACATGAAACAAAAACCTCTCTGTAGGTCTAACTTAGACCTACATGTCATACTCTTACATCCTTCAGCAAAAATCAACAAAAAGTTGGCAAAAACCCCTTCAAAAAAAAGTTTCCTGAAAAAAAGTCATTTTTGCCTATTTGAGCTGTAATTTGACCCCCTTAAAATGCTTCAAAACTCACCAAATTTGACACAAACATCAGGACTGGCGAAAATTGCCATCTACTAAAAAAAAAAAAAACCCAAAACTCAAAATTGCGCTCTAGCGCCCCCTAGGAAAAAACAGACATAACTGCTTTTAACTTCCGTTAGGAATGTCGTAGGGACATGAAACAAAAACCTCTATGTAGGTCTGACTTAGACCTACATTTCATACTCTAACATCCTTCAGCAAAAATCAACAGGAAATTGGCAAAAACCCCTTCAAAACAAAAGTTTCCTTAAAAACAAGGTCATTTTTGCCTCTTTGAGCTGTAATTTGACCCTGTTAAAATGCTTCAAAACTCACCAAATTTGACACACACATCAGGACTGGCGAAAATTGCCATCTACTAAAAAAGCAAAACCCAAAACTCAAAATTGCGCTCTAGAGCCCCCTAGGAAAAAACAGACATAACTGCTTTTAACTTCCGTTAGGAATGTCGTAGGGACATGAAACAAAAACCTCTATGTAGGTCTAACTTAGACCTACATTTCATATTCTAACATTCTTCAGCAAAAATCAACAGGAAATTGGCAAAAACCCCTTCAAAACAAAAGTTTCCTTAAAAACAAGGTCATTTTTGCCTCTTTGAGCTGTAATTTGACCCTGTTAAAATGCTTTAAAACTCACCAAATTTGACACACACATCAGGACTGGCGAAAATTGCCATCTACTAAAAAAGCAAAACCCAAAACTCAAAATTGCGCTCTAGAGCCCCCTAGGAAAAAACAGACATAACTGCTTTTAACTTCCGTTAGGAATGTCGTAGGGACATGAAACAAAAACCTCTATGTAGGTCTAACTTAGACCTACATTTCATATTCTAACATTCTTCAGCAAAAATCAACAGGAAATTGGCAAAAACCCCTTCAAAACAAAAGTTTCCTTAAAAACAAGGTCATTTTTGCCTCTTTGAGCTGTAATTTGACCCTGTTAAAATGCTTTAAAACTCACCAAATTTGACACACACATCAGGACTGGCGAAAATTGCCATCTACTAAAAAAACAAAACCCAAAACTCAAAATTGTGCTCTAGCGCCACCTAGGAAAAAACACAGACAAAACTGATTTTAACTTCCTTTAGGAATGTCGTAGGGACATGAAACAAAAACCTCTATGTAGGTCTGACTTAGACCTACATTTCACACTCTAACATTCTTCAACAAAAATCAACAGGAAGTTGGCAAAAACCCCTTCAAAACAAAAGTTTCCTTTAAAAAAAAGTCATTTTTGCCTCTTTGAGCTGTAATTTGACCCCCTTAACATGCTTCAAAACTCACTAAATTTGACACAAACATCAGGAATGGCGAAAATTGCCATCTACTAAAAAAACAAAACCCAAAACTCAAAATTGCGCTCTAGTGCCCCCTAGGAAAAAACACAGACAACACTGCCTGTAACTTCCGTTTGGAATGTTGTAGGGGCATGAAACAAAAACTTCTATGTAGGTCTGACTTAGACCTACATTTCATACTTTTACATTCTTCAGCAAAAATCAACAGGAAGTTGGCAAAAAACCCTTCAAAACAAAAGTTTCCTTTAAAAAAAAAAGAAAGGTAATTTTTGCCTCTTTGAGCTGTAATTTGACCTCCTTAAAATGCTTCAAAACTCACCAAACTGGACACACACATCAGGACTGGCGAATATTGCGATCTAGTAAAAAACCAAACCCCAAAACTCAAAATTGCGCTCCAGCGCCCCCTTGGAATAAAACACTGACAAAACTGCTCTCGGGAAGAAAACACAAACAAAACTATTTGTAACTTCCGTTACTAATGTCGTAGGGACATGAAACAAAAACCTCTATGTAGGTCTGACTTAGACCTACATTATATACACTTGCATCCTTCAGCAAAAACAACAGGAAGTTGGCAAAAAACCCTTCAAAACAAAGGTTTCCCTAAAAAAAAATGTCATTTTTGCCTCTTTGAGCTGTAATTTGACCCTGTTAAAATGCTTCAAAACTCACCAAATTTGAGACACACATCAGGACTGGCGAAAATTGCAATCTATTAAAAAAACAAAACCCAAAACTCAAAATTGCGCTCTAGCGCCCCCTAGGAAAAAACACAGACAAAACTGCTTGTAACTTCCATTAGGAATGTCGTAGGGACATGAAACAAAAACCTCTATGTAGGTCTGACTTAGACCTAGATTTCATACACTTACATCCTTCAGCAAAAATCAACAGGAAGTTGGCAAAAACCCCTTCAGAACCAAAGTTTCCTTAAAAAAAAGTAATTTTTGCCTCTTTTAGCTGTAATTTGACCCCCTTAACATGCTTCAAAACTCACCAAATTTGACACAAACATCAGGACTGGCGAAAATTGCCATCTACTGAAAAAAACAAAACCCAAAACTCAAAATTGCGCTCTAGCGCCCCCTAGGAAAAAACAGACATAACTGCTTTTAACTTCCGTTAGGAATGTCGTAGGGACATGAAACAAAAACCTCTATGTAGGTCTGACTTAGACCTACATGTCATACTCTAACATTCTTCAGCAAAAATCAACAGGAAGTTGGCAAAAACCCCTTCAAAACAAAAGTTTCCTTAAAAACAAGGTAATTCTTGCCTCTTTTAGCTGTAATTTGACCCCCTTAAAATGCTTCAAAACTCACCAAATTTGACACACACATCAGGACTGGCGAAAATTGCCATCTACTAAAAAAACAAAACCCAAAACTCAAAATTGCGCTCTAGCGCCCCCTAGGAAAAAACACAAACAAAACTGCTTGTAACTTCCATTAGGATTGTCGTAGGGACATGAAACAAAAACCTTTATGTAGGTCTGACTTAGACCTACATTTCATACACTTACATCCTTCAGCAAAAATCAACAGGAAGTTGGCAAAAACCCCTTCAAAACAAAAGTTTCCTTAAAAAAAAAAGTCATTTTGGCCTCTTTGAGCTGTAATTTGACCCTGTTAAAATGCTTGCTATTGTCAATCAATTGCTAACATGCTAACGTAATTTTTTTGGTATATATTTTTGCAGGGGTCGAATATTTTGGTTCTTGGCGCCGCATGTTGACGTTAGCATGCTAGCTTTTCGGCTAAATTCGCGGTTGTGCACCTCACAGTCTCATAGTTTGGTTAGCATGCAAACATGCTAAAAATGAGCATGCTAATTTTTATTGGCAATTTTTTCAGATGTACACCTCACAGTCATATATTCTAGTACTTGACGCATGCTAACGTTAGCATGTTAGAGGTTTGTTACATATATTTTTGAAGAGGTACACCTCAGAATCATGCATTTTGGTACTTGATGCATGCTAACTGTTCATATTTTTTTTTTGCCTGACGCTATCTGGCTAGCGTGCTACCTGTTAGCATTTCAGTTCAGCTTGGGCTTTTCAGCATTCACACCCAATTTATTTAAAACAATAGTCACAGCACGGGCCCGTACCCACTTTTCCCCGGCAGCCGGGTGTGCCAGCACCTCCGCTGGCAACACTTGGTAACACACACTTCAGCTAACCATACACATAGTCTCACACAAACACACTCCTGGGTTTTCCATTCTAGTTAGTATAGTTTATGATTATTATACATATTGCCTACATATTTATTAAATCCTCAAGCTTTAATTTCCCCCTGGTGTCTGTGCCGTCAACTCCATCTCCCAGTGCATAACAGAAATTGCATTTTCAAGTTCAATAAAGTATTGTGCCCGCCAGGACCAATTAGTAGTCCACGTCAACTTCAAGACTGCATAAGTCCCTTGTGGATGGTTAATAATAAATAGGTTAGTGTTTTTCATACCTACTATTGTTTTATGCTTGAGAATTGAAATAAATTATATTTTAAATGATATTCCATAGTGGATCTAACATAATAGTGAGAGTCCAGTCCATAGTGGATCTAACATAATAGTGTGAGAGTCCAGTCCATAGTGGATCTAACATAATAGTGAGAGCCCAGTCCGTGGTGGATCTAACATACTGTAATAGTGTGGGAGTCCAGTCCATAGTGGATCTAACATAATAGTGAGAGTCCAGTCCATAGTGGATCAAACATTATAGTGAGAGTCCAGTCCATAGTGGAGCTAACATAATAGTGAGAGTCCATTCCATAGTGGATCTAACATAATAGTGAGAGTCCAGTCCATAGTGGATCTAACATAATAGTGAGAGTCCAGTCCATAGTAGATCTAACATAATAGGGAGAGTCCAGTCCATAGTGGATCTAACATAATAGTGAGAGTCCAGTCCGTAGTGGATCTAACATAATAGTGAGAGTCCAGTCCATAGTGGATCTAACATAATAGGGGGAGAGTCCAGTCCATAGTGGATCTAACATAATAATAGTGAGAGTCCAGTCCATACTGGATCTAACATAATAGTGAAAGTCCAGTCCGTAGTGGATCTAACATAATAGTGAGAGTCCAGTCCATAGTGGATCTAACATAATAGTGAGAGTTCAGTCCATAGTGGATCTAACATAATAGTGTGAGAGTTCAGTCCATAGTGGATCTAACATAATAGTGAGTGTCCAGTCCATAGTGGATCCAACATAATAGTGAGAGTCCAGTCCATAGTGGATCTAACATAATAGTGAGAGTCCAGTCCATAGTGGATCTAACATAATAGTGAGAGTCCAGTCCGTAGTGGATCTAACATACTGTAATAGTGTGGGAGTCCAGTCCATAGTGGATCTGACATAATAGTGAGAGTCCAGTCTATAGTGGATCTAACATAATAGTGAGAGTCCAGTCCATAGTGGATCTAACATAATAGGGAGAGTCCAGTCCATAGTGGATCTAACATAATAGTGTGAGAGTCCAGTCCATAGTGGATCTAACATAATAGTGAGAGTCCAGTCCATAGTGGATCTAACATAATAGTGTGAGAGTCCAGTCCGTAGTGGATCTAACATACTGTAATAGTGTGGGAGTCCAGTCCATAGTGGATCTAACATAATAGTGAGAGTCCAGTCCATAGTGGATCTAACATAATAGTGAGAGTACAGTCCATAGTGGATCTAACATAATAGTGTGAGAGTCCAGTCCAAGTGGATCTAACATAATAATAGTGAGAGTCCAGTCCATAGTGGATCTAACATAATAGTGTGAGAGTCCAGTCCATAGTGGATCTAACGTAATAGGGAGAGTCCAGTCCATAGTGGATCTAACATAATAGTGTGAGAGTCCAGTCCATAGTGGATCTAACGTAATAGGGAGAGTCCAATCCATAGTGGATCTAACATAATAGGGAGAGTCCAGTCCGTAGTGGATCTAACATAATAGTGAGAGTCCAGTCCATAGTGGATCTTAAATAATAGGGAGAATCCGGTCCATAGTGGATCTAACATAATAGTGAGAGTCCAGTCCATAGTGGATCTAACATAATAGTGAGAGTCCAGTCCATAGTGGATCTAACATAATAGTGAAAGTCCAGTCCATAGTGGATCTAACATAACAGTGTGAGAGTCCAGTCCATAGTGGATCTAACATAATAGTGAGAGTCCAGTCCATAGTGGATCTAACATAATAGTGAGAGTCCAGTCCATAGTGGATCTAACATAATAGTGAAAGTCCAGTCCATAGTGGATCAACATAATATTGTGAGAGTCCAGTCCATAGTGGATCTAACATAATAGTGAGACTCCAGTCCATAGTGGATCTAACATAATAATGAGAGTCCAGTCCATGCTGGATCTAACATAATATTGTGAGAGTCCAGTCCGTAGTGGATCTAACATTATAGTGAGACTCCAGTCCATATTGGGGCCAGCCGGAGACCATCCCAAGTGGAGACAGGTCAGCGGCGCAGTGATATCCCCAACTAATGCACAGGCGAGCGGACCAGACTCTGGACAGCCAGCACTTCAACCACCGGACCAGTACCCACCCCCTCTCCAGGCTGACCTGGGAACGCCTCGGGATTCCCCAGAAGGAGCTGGACAAAGTA
>NC_084625.1:5971995-6069495 GCF_033978795.1 Nerophis ophidion
GCGAACAATCATCCGTGTTTTGTGCCCCGCCAGCCGCTCGACTTTGAGGGCAAGGCCAGCTACACCCTGAAGGTGGAGGGCGCCAACACGCACCCGGACCACGCCTACCGCCAGGGCGGCCCCTTCAAGGACGTCACCATCGTGCACGTGAGCGTGGACGACGTGGACGAGCCTCCCGTCTTCGACCTGGCGGCGTACCAGGCGACGCTGCCGGAGGACGCCGGCATCGGGACCGTCGTGAGGACGGTGTCGGCCAGGGACCCCGACGCTGCCAACAACACCGTCAGGTGAGGGCGGGGCCGGTCACTTCATTAGGCACACCGGATGCCAACCACAACTGTGCTAACCACGCAACTTCTACAAACCGGAAGCTTTGCTAACGTTGTGGAGTGCAGGAGAAATCACAACCGAACCAATGTTGTCTTTACTGCTGAGTCAGCGTTCATGCCGCTGATGACGTCATTGTTAACAAACCAAAATCAACATTTTACAGCGCATGCAGAGCTGGGGGAAGCTGTTACTGCCATCTTGTGGATTTCAGATGAACTCAAAAACAAGGTTGCCTACAGCCACAATTATGCACAATATATGTGCAATTTAGGCACGAAAAGTGTGCAAATTAGGCACTAAAAGTGTGCAAATTAGGCACTAAATGTGTGTAAATTAAGCACTAAATGTTTGCAAATTAGGCAATACATTTTGGAAAATTAGGCACTAAATATCTGCAAATTGGGCACTAAATATGTGCAAAGTGGGCACTAAATGTTTGCAAATTAGGCAAGAAATGTGTGTAAATCAGGCACTAAATATGTGCAATTTAGGCATTAAATGTGTACAATTAGGCACTAAATGTGTGCAAATTAGGCACTTAATTTTTGCAAATTAGGCTTAAAACAGTCCAATTTAGGCACAGATATGTGCAAATTAGGTACTAACTGTTTGCAAATCAGGCACTAAATGTGTTAAATATTAGGCACTAAATGTGTGCAAATTAGGCATTATACGTGTTAAATATTAGGCACTAAATGTGTTAAATATTAGGCACTAAATGTGTTCAATTTAGGCACTAAATGTGTGCAAATTAGGCACAAAATGTGTTAAATATTAGGCACTAAATGTGTTTAAATTAGGCACTAAATGTTTGCAAACTAGGCACAAATATGTGCAAATTAGGTGCTAACTGTTTGCAAATCAGGCACTAAATGTGTTAAATATTAGGCACTAAATGTGTGAAAATTAGGCACTAAATGTGTTAAATATTAGGCTCTAAATGTGTGAAAATTAGGCACTAAATGTGTGAAAATTAGGCACTAAATGTGTGCAAATTAGGCACTAAATGTGTGCAAATTAGACACTAAATGTGTTAAATATTAGGCACTAAATGTGTTCAATTTAGGCACAAAATGTGTGCAAATTAGGCGCTAAATGTGTTAAATAATAGGCACTAAATGTGTTCAATTTAGGCATTAAATGTGTGCAAATTAGGCGCTAAATGTGTTAAATAATAAGCACTAAATGTGTTTAAATTACGCACTAAATGTGTGAAAATTAGGGCACTAAATGTGTGAAAATTAGGCACTAAATGTGTGCAAATTAGGGCATTAAATGTGTGAAAATTAGGGCAGTAAATGTGTGCAAATTAGGGCATTAAATGTGTGAAAATTAGGGCAGTAAATGTGTGCAAATTAGGAACTAAATGTGTACAAATTAGGGAACTAAATGTGTGAAAATTAGGCACTAAATGTGTTAAATATTAGGCACTAAATGTGTTAAATACTAGGCACTAAATGTGTGCAAATTAGGGAACTAAATGTGTGAAAATTAGGCACTAAATGTGTGCAAATTATGCATTAAATGTGTGAAAATTAGGCACTAAATGTGTGCAAATTAGGCATTAAAAGGTGTGAATATTAGGCACTAAATGTGTGCAAATTAGGGCATTAAATGTGTGCAAATTAGGCACTAAGTGTGTGCAAATTAGGCACTAAGTGTGTGCAAATTAGGCACTAAATGTGTTCAATTTAGGCACTAAATGTGTTCAAATTCGGCACTAAATGTGTTTAAATTAGGCACTAAATCTATTCAAATTAGGCACTAAATGTGTGCAAATTAAGCATTAAATGGTGTGAATATTAGGCACTAAATGTGTGCAAATTAGGGCATTAAATGTGTGAAAATTAGGGCAGTAAATGTGTGCAAATTAGGCACTAAATGTGTGCAAATTAGGGCATTAAATGTGTGAAAATTAGGCACTAAATGTGTGCAAATTAGGGCATTAAATGTGTGAAAATTAGGGCAGTAAATGTGTGCAAATTAGGCACTAAATGTGTACAAATTAGGGAACTAAATGTGTGCAAATTAGGCACTAAATGTGTGCAAATTATGCATTAAATGTGTGAAAATTAGGCACTAAATGTGTGCAAATTAAGCATTAAATGGTGTGATAATTAGGCACTAAATGTGTGCAAATTAGGGCATTAAATGTGTGAAAATTAGGGCAGTAAATGTGTGCAAATTAGGCACTAAATGTGTACAAATTAGGGAGCTAAATGTGTGAAAATTAGGCACTAAATGTGTGCAAATTATGCATTAAATGTGTGAAAATTAGGCACTAAATGTGTGCAAATTATGCATTAAATGTGTGAAAATTAGGCACTAAATGTGTGCAAATTAGGCACTAAATGTGTACAAATTAGGGAACTAAATGTGTGAAAATTAGGCACTAAATGTGTGCAAACTATGCATTAAATGTGTGAAAATTAGGCACTAAATGTGTGCAAATTATGCATTAAATGGTGTGAATATTAGGCACTAAATGTGTGCAAATTAGGGCATTAAATGTGTGCGAATTAGGGCAGTAAATGTGTGCAAATTAGGCACTAAATGTGTGAAAATTAGGCACTAAATGTGTGCAAATTAGGGCAGTAAATGTATGCAATTTAAGCACGAAATGTGTGAAAATTAGGCACTAAATGTGTGCAAATTAGGGCAGTAAATGTGTGCAAATTAGGGCAGTAAATGTGTGCAAATTAGGCACTAAATGTGTACAAATTAGGGAACTAAATGTTTGAAAATTAGGCACTAAATGTGTGCAAATTATGCATTAAATGTGTGAAAATTAGGCACTAAATGTGTGCAAATTAGGGCACTAAATGTGTGCAAATTAGGCACTAAATGTGTGAAAATTAGGCACTAAATGTGTGCAAATTAGGGCGGTAAATGTATGCAATTTAAGCACGAAATGTGTGAAAATTAGGCACTAAATGTGTGCAAATTAGGGCATTAAATGTGTGCAAATTAGGGCAGTAAATGTGTGCAAATTAGGCACTAAATGTGTACAAATTAGGGAACTAAATGTTTGAAAATCAGGCACTAAATGTGTGCAAATTATGCATTAAATGTGTGAAAATTAGGGCACTAAATGTGTGCAAATTAGGGCACTAAATGTGTGAAAATTAGGGCAGTAAATGTATGCAATTTAAGCACGAAATGTGTGAAAATTAGGCACTAAATGTGTGCAAATTTGGGGATTAAATGTGTGGAAATTAGGGCAGTAAATGTGTGCAAATTAGGCACTAAATGTGTACAAATTAGGGAACTAATTGTGTGAAAATTAGGCACTAAATGTGTGCAAATTATGCATTAAATGTGTGAAAATTAGACACTAAATGTGTGCAAATTAGGGCACTAAATGTGTGAAAATTAGGGCAGTAAATGTATGCAATTTAGGCACGAAATGTGTGCAAATTAGCCACGAAATGTGTGAAAATTAGGCACTAAATGTGTGCAAATTCGGGGATTAAATGTGTGGAAATTAGGGCAGTAAATGTGTGCAAATTAGGCACTAAATGTGTACAAATTAGGGAACTAATTGTGTGAAAATTAGGCACTAAATGTGTGCAAATTATGCATTAAATGTGTGAAAATTAGACACTAAATGTGTGCAAATTAGGGCACTAAATGTGTGAAAATTAGGGCAGTAAATGTATGCAATTTAGGCACGAAATGTGTGCAATTTAGGCACGAAATGTGTGGAAATTATGGCAGTAAATCTGTGCAAATTAGGCACGAAATGTGTGGAAATTATGGCAGTAAATCTGTGCAAATTAGGCACTAAATGTGTACAAATTAGGGAACTAATTGTGTGAAAATTAGGCACTAAATGTGTGCAAATTATGCATTAAATGTGTGAAAATTAAACACTAAATGTGTGCAAATTAGGGCACTAAATGTGTGAAAATTAGGGCAGTAAATGTATGCAATTTAGGCACGAAATGTGTGCAAATTAGCCACGAAATGTGTGAAAATTAGGCACCAAATGTGTGCACTTTAGGCATTAAATGTGTGCAAATTAGTATCGCTGGTGATGTTATTGTTAACAAACCAAAATGAACATTTTATAGAACATGCAGAGCTGTGTGAAGCTGCTAGATGTTACCGCCATCTTGTGGATTTCAACAGTAACTTAAAAACGAGGTTGCCTACAGCCACAGTGGTTAATTAAATAGTTCATAACTGGAGCTTTCACCCATCTTTATAAGGATTTTAATGCTCGTTTTGAGTGAAAAGTGTTCAATTTTGTTTACTAATTTCTTTGTAGTTTGCACCGTGCCCAATATTACTGTTTTATTGATGTATTTACTTCATTTAGCTGTTTTTATGCTAGGGAAATGACTCATTTAGGTCAAAACTACCTGGAATATGCCAAAAAAATAAAAAATCTGCAATATGTATACAACATTAGGTACACCTGAAAAAGGTAATTTTTGGTAAAAAAAAACAACTAAATAAATAAAGATAAAATAAGAAAAGGGGGGCTAAAATAATGTGTATTTTTGGTTTTGCCATGGAAAAAACTTGTTTTTCTTTAACTAAATGAGAAAAAATATACAAATACGACTTTAGATTGACAGAGAGACCCGAAGTTAATCCAGAGATTTCGTATGAACTAAAAAAAAAAAAAAAAGAGGTTGCCTACAGCCACAAATATTGGTTGGTTTTATTAAATAGTTAATACCTGGAGCTTTTACCTAACTTTTTTAAGAATTTTAATGCTCGTCTTGAGTGAAAAGTGTTCAATTTTGTTGATTATTTTCTTTGTAGTTTGCGCCGTGCCCGATATTTGGACCTTTACTGTGTTATTTTTTGTATTTTAAAAAAAAGGAGGCCTAAAATAACGCATATTTTTGGTTTTGCCATTAAATTACTTATTTATTTATTTTTTATTTTTTTAACAAAATGAGAAAAAATAAATATATACAGCAGGGTTTTGTTTTGTTTTTTGTTTTTTTTAGCATATTCCAGGTAGTTTTGAACTAAAACAATCCTGGAAACAGTGAAATGAAGTAAATATATAAATGAGAGGAGACCCAACCAATCAGCGTTGCCCCTGATTGTTTTGTTTATTTCATGTCTGGAGGGCTCCTGTAATATTAAAAACATATTTAGAATGTTGCAAACTGTTTTTTATGCTCACACTATGAAAATATTCCATTTATAATCAACCCTCTGGTGACATTCCTTTTTAATTATATTCAAAGCCAAACAGCTTTCGAAGTGTGCAAAAACAATTTGTTTTGTTTTTTTAACTGTTTTATTTTTTATTTTTTTTGGCCTTAAACTTTTCACTAAACTTTAGTCCTAAAAAAAACTATTGAAAGTGGAATTTTTTGGGTTGTTTTTTTTTTACATGTTGACTCTTCTAAAGGCCTTTTGTTCAGATAATGTCACAAGTTTAATGAAGTGAATATTATTGTAACATAATTTTTTTAATGCATTTTATTGGAAAAAAATGTATGTACTAAAATTTAAAAAAAAATTAGCTAAATTGCAATAATTTCACCTGAAAAGTTAGTGTATATTACTGTTATTGGAAAAACAGTACTGCTGTTTTTTTATGGTCAAATAAAGGCAGCTCAGTTGCCAGAATTTTACTGGAAAATGGGCATTTGTTTTATTACTCTAAGTAAAAAAAAATGCTAATTTTACAGTAAAATTTTGGCACTTGAGCTGCCAGTTTGTTTGTTTATTTTTTTTTTACCGCAAATCAACAACTGTAGATTTTTCGGTGTATTACTGTACAGTTTATTACAGTAAAATAAGTACTGTTTTTTTTTTTTTTTTATTTAAAAAAAAATGCTGAAAATCCACAGTAAATTTCCAAATTTTACCATGAAATCTATTGCTACTTTAACATTGCCCAATTTAAAATAATTTGTATTAGTATTTATTTCTATTTTAAAAATGCTTTAAATTTTTGATAATATATTTTGGCATAATTAGACACTAATTAAGTTAATTACTCAGAATTAAATAGAAAGAAATAATATATTTAGTAAGAAAAGTTAGAGTACTTTATTGATGCAAATTATTTCCAGGCTTTTGAGGGCCAAAATTCAATGAAGTGGCGGGCCACAATTGGCCCCCAGGACACTTGAAAAAACTCATGTTATGCAATTTTGTGCTAATTAAAAAAACTGTGACATTATTATATGAAAAAGCCTCCCGGGGATTAAAATAAAAGATATGCAATGTGTTTAGGGCTGGAGATAATTGGGAGGTTTAAGCAAAAAAGTAAAATAAAAAAGTTTTTTATGCCTTATATGTCCTCTTTTGGGGGTGGAGGGGGTGTATTGATAATAAATGCCAATAACACTTTTACAATGATAAAAGCCTCTTATAGAATGAAGTAACACAACAAAAATGTACTGAAAGCACAAGAAAAGTAAGCCATTGTTTCTTGAGGTTTTTAAAATAATTTTATATTTTTAATGTATTTTGAAAATAATTATATATTTTTATATATTTTTTTTAATAATTAAATATTTTTTATATTTTTTTAATAATTCAATATTTTTTATATTTTTAACAACAAATTAATATTTTTTTTAAATGATTCAATATTTTTAATATTTGTAGAAAAAATTCAGTATTTTTAACATTTGTAAAAATAATTCAATATTTTTAATATTTTAACAATAATTCAATATTTTAAATATTTTTTTTGAATAATTCAAAATTATTATTTTTTTTAATCAATATTTTAAAAAATGTTTACATTAAATATTTATAATATTTTTAAAAAATAATTCAATATTCTTAACAACATTTCAGTATTTACATTTTTTTAATAATTCCATCATTTTAATATTTGTAAAAATAATTCTATATTTTTAACAACAACTCAATATTTTTTATATTTTTTTAAATAATTCAGTATTTTTTTAAATAATTCAATATTTTTATTTTTTTTAATAATTCAAATTTGTAAATATTGTTTTAAAATATTTCGATATTTTTAACAATAATTCAACATTTTAATATTTTAAAACATTAGTCAATATTTTTACATTTTTAAAAAATAATTCAATAATTGTAAGATTTTAACAATAATTCAATATTTTTTTTTTTAAATAATTCAAAATGTTTAATATTTTTTGAATAATTAAATATGTTTAATATTTTTTTAAATAATTTAATATTTTTAATATTTTTAAAAATAATTCAATATTTTTAATCGGCGGAAATGTGTTGCGTGTTGATTTAATCCATCTGGACGAGCAGAAGGTGCAATGACACCTGTTAGACAGCAGAGGGGACCACGCGTCATAACCCGTCTGTCAAGAAGGCGAGCAAACATTTGTTTGCATGTTCTCACACTGTCTTGTCCATCAGGCTGGGATGATGCCTGCTCAGCTAATTACAGCCAATTAGCCACTTAATCATGTGGACAAGCTAATGAGCACCCCAACACACGTGCACGTGCACCAACACACGTGCTGATCAGCACCCCAACACACGTGCACTGAGGAGGGGTCTGCAAACACAGGCTGCAATGTGTTTGTTGACTTTTCACGTCCTCTGACACAGGAGGATTCCAAAGTGCGTCCCGGGGGCCACTTCTGCCCCGCGGCTCATTTTTAGTCACCCGCCGCATATTCTAAACATAGAATTACAGGAAAAACACATAAAAAAGCAAACAGGTAAAATGTAACGAAAAACAGTTTCAAAGTTGACTACAATAACACAAAGCTGCCGTTTGCTTTAAAACTGTTGCTCAAAGTATAATAATGAATCAAAACCAATGTTGTTATGACTTATTGACATATTTCAGACTCCAATTACTTCACATCACTTTTGGGGAACATGTTGCGTATTTTGTGTCTGTCATCAATCAAAGATTATTTATATAGCCCTTAATCACAGATGTCTAAAAGGGCTGCACAAACCACAATGACGGGTACTATATTTGTACATATTAGGCGCTATATATGTGCATATTAGGCACTAAATATTTGCATTTTAGGCACTAAATATATACAAATCAGGCACAAAATGTGTGCAAATTAGGCACTAAATGTGTGAGAATTATGCACGAAATATGTGAAAATTAAGCACTAAATGTGTGCAAATTGTGCACAAAATATGTGGAATTTAGGCACTAAATGTGTGCAAATTAGGCACTAAATGTGTGAGAATTATGCACGAAATATGTGAAAATTAGGCACCAAATCTGTGCAATTAGGCACTACATGTGTGCAAATTATGCACGAAATATGTGAAAATTAGGCACCAAATGTGTGCAATTGGGCACTAAATGTGTGCAAATTATGCACAAAATATGTGAAAATTAGGCACCAAATGTGTGTAATTAGGCACTAAATGTGTGCAAATTAAGCACTAAATGTGTGCAAATTGTGCACAAAAATATGTGGAATTTAGGCACTAAATGTGTGCAAATTAGGCACTAAATGTGTGAGAATTATGCACGAAATATGTGAAAATTAGGCACCAAATCTGTGCAATTAGGCACTACATGTGTGCAAATTATGCACGAAATATGTGAAAATTAGGCACCAAATGTGTGCAATTAGGCACTAAATGTGTGCAAATTAAGCACTAAATGTGTGCAAATTGTGCACAAAATATGTGAAATTTAGGCACTAAATGTGTGCAAATTAGGCACGAAATATGTGAAAATCAGGCACTAAATGTGTGCAAATTAAGCAATAAATGTGTGCAAATTATGCACAAATATGTGCAATTTAGGCACTAAATGTGTGCAAATCAGGCACAAAATATGTGCAAATTAGGCACTAAATATGTGAAAATTAGGGCACTAAATGTGTGCAATTTTGGCAGTAAATGTGTGCAAATTAGGGACTAAATGTGTGCAAATTAGGCATGAAATGTGTGCAAATTATGCACTGAATGTGTGCAAATCAGGCATGAAATGTGTGCAAATTAGGCACTGAATGTGTGCAAATTAGGCACTAAATATGTGCAAATTAGGGCACTAAATGTGTGCAAATTAGGCACTAAATGTGTGCAAATCAGGCACAAAATATGTGCAAATTAGGCACTAAATGTGTACAAGTTAGGCACTAAATGTTTGCAAAGCAGGCACAAAATATGTGCAAATTAGGAACTAAATATGTGCAAATTAGGCACAAAATGTGTGCAAATTAGGCACAAAATATGTGCAAATTAGGCACTAAATATGTGAAAATTCGGGCACTAAATGTATGCAAATTAGGCACTAAATGTGTACAAATTAGGAACTAAATGTCTGCAAATTAGGCAAAAATTGTGTGCAAATTAGGCACAAAATATGTGAAAATCATGCACTAAATACGGGAAAATTTGTGCACTAAATGTGTGCAAATTATGCTTTAAATGTGTTAAAATTAGGCACTAAATGTGTACAAATTAAGCACTAAATGTGTTAGATATTAGACACTAAATGTGTGCAAATTAGGGACTAAATGTATGTAAATTATGAACTAAATGTGTGCAAATTAGGCACTAAGTGTGTGCAAATTAGGCACTAAGTGTGTGCAAATCTGGCAGTAAATGTGTGAAAATTCGGGCACTAAATGTGTGCAAATTAAGCACTAAATGTGTTCAAATTAGGCACTAAAATTGTGCAAATTTGGCACTAAATGTGTTCAAATTAGGCACGAAATATGTGCAATTTAGGCACTAAATGTGTGCAAATTAGGCACTAAATGTGTGCAAATTAGACACTAAATGTGTGCAAATTATGCTTTAAATGTGTTAAAATTAGGCACTAAATGTGTGCAAATTATGCTTTAAACGTGTTAAAATTAGGCACTAAATGTGTTTAAATTATGCTTTAAATGTGTTAAAATTAGGCACTAAATGTGTACAAATTAGGCACTATATATATGCAAATTAGGCACAAAATATGTGCAAATTAGGAATTAAATGTGTGCAAATTAGGCACTAAATATGTGCAAATTATGTTTTGAACGTGTTCAAATTAGGCACTAAATGTGTGCAAATTATGCTTTAAATGTTTTAAAATCAGGCACTAAATATGTGCAAATCAGGCACTAAATGTGTGCAAAGAAGGTAGTAAATGTGTGCAAATTAGGCAGTAAATGTGTGCAAATTAGGCACTAAATGTGTTAAATATTAGGCACTAAATGTGTGCCAATTAGGCACTAAATGTGTGCAAATCAGGCACAAAATATGTGCAAATTAGGCAATAAATTTGTGCAAATTATGCACCAAATGTGTGCAAATTAGGCACTAAATGTGTGCAAATTATGCTTTAAATGTATGCGAATTAGGCACTGAATGTGTGCAAATTAGGCAGTAAATGTGTGAAAATTAGGCACTACATTTTTGCAAAGTAGGCACGAAATGTGTGCAAATTAGGACAGTAAATCTGTGCAAATTATGCTTTGAATGTGTTCAAATTAGTTAGTAAATGTGTGCAAATTAGGCACTAAATGTGTGCAAATCAACTTGTTTTGAATTAAAAATGATATACTGTGTAACTTATTTTGACATTTGTATGATCAGGACTGTTCTGGGTCCCCGGGACTAAAGTTGAGGGGGCCCCCAAAGGTTTAAAAAAAAATAGTCTAGTATGTATGCTTGTTTTCCTGACCGAGGCGCCATGTTTGCGTGTGAGCAGGTTCTCCATCGAGAGGTCCACAGACCCGGACCGCTTCTTCTACATCGACATCAGGTCCGGGGCGCTGACCACGCTGCGCCGGCTGGACCGCGAGCAGCTGGGCTGGCACAACATCAGCGTGCTGGCCATGGAGATGAGTACGTGTCCCGCCCTAATTCACGGGAGGTTGCCTACAGCCACGGCGGCTACTTGCCAAGAGTTGATTGAATGGAGGCATTAATTGTCCTGATTAATAACGTTCTGCTCCCGTGTTGCCATGGCAACCCCTCTGCACGCGCTAACGCGGGGAATCCTTCTCCGCAGAAAACCCCTCGCAGATCTCCAGCGTCGCCGTGGCGATCCGCATCCAGGACGTGAACGACAACGCTCCGTCCCTGACCGACTACCTGGAGGCCTACGTGTGCGACCACGCCAAAGCGGGACAGGTGACCTGGGACTGGCGTGTCTGGGTTTTTGTGGCCTGTGCGCCTGGCTGACAGTCCTGGTCCCGCAGCTCGTCCAGGCGGTGACGGCGGTGGACCCGGACGAGCCCCCCGCTGGACATCACTTCTCCTACGCCCTGGCACCCCAGGACGCCAGCAACCCCAACTTCACCCTGCGGGACAACCAAGGTGATCACCCGTCAAAGATCCTCTATGCTGGCAGGAGGGGGCGGCTGCTTTTAAGCCCAGCTGCAGATACTGTATGGTAGTCAAAGATCCTCTATATGAGGAACTCTCTGCTGTTCTTAAGGATATACTGCAAAAATACTAGTCAAAGATCCTCTAAATTGACGGAAGCGCTGTGCTGGTTTTAAGGACACGCTGTAAAAACACCAGTCAAAGATCCTCTATATTGACAGGAGCACTCCTCTTTTTAAGGACATACTGCAAACATTTGAGTCAAAGATCCTCTATACTGACGGGAGCACTCTCCCGTTTTTAAGGTCGAACTGCAAAAATGCTAGTCAAAGATCCTCTATATTGACAGGAATACTCTCCTGTATTTAATGTCCTACTGAAAAAAATCATGTTTTAAAGGTCCTACTGCTAAAATGTTTATCAAAGATCCTCTATGTTGACAGGAGTACCCCCCTGTTTTGAAGGTCCTACTACAGAAAAGCTAATCAAAGATCCTCTATATTGACAGGAACACTCTTCTATTCTAAGACATACTGTAAAGATCCTCTATATAGACAGGAGCACTCTCCTATTTTAAGGTCTTACTGCAAAAATGTTAGTCAAAGATCCTCTATATTGACAGGAGCACTCTTCTGTTTTAGGAGATACTGTAAAGATCCTCTATATAGATAGGAGCACTCTCCTGTTTTAAAGGCCCTACTGCAAAAATGCGAGTCAAAGATCCTCTATATTGACAGAGCACTCTCCTGTTTTAAGGACATACTGTAAAGATCCTCTATAATGACAGGAGCACTCTTCTGTTTTAAGGCCCTACTGCAAAAATGCGAGTCAAAGATCCTCTATATTGACAGGAGCACTCTCCTGTTTTAAGGACATACTGTAAAGATCCTCTACATTGACAGGAGCACTCTTCTGTTTTGAAGGACACACTGCAAGAGTTTTAGTCAAAGGTCCTCTATATTGACAGGAGCACACTCCTGTTTTAAGGCCCTACTGCAAAAATGCAAGTCAAAGATCCTCTATATTGACAGTAGCACTCTCCTGTTTTAAGGACATACTGTAAAGATCCTCCATATTGACAGGAGCACTCTTTTGTTTTGAAGGACACACTGCAAAAGTGTTAGTCAAAGATCCTCCATATTGGCAGGGGTACTCTTCTGTTTTAAGGCCCGACTGCAAAAAATGTGAATCAAAGATCCTCTATATTTACAGTGGCACTCTCCGGTTTTAAGTACATACTGTAAAGATCCTCTATATCGACAGGAGCACTCTTCTGTTTTAAGGACAGTTAGTCAAATAATTTCAATTGACAGAAGCACTCTTCTGTTTTAAGGCCCCACTGAAAACATGTGAGTCAAAGATCCACTACATTGACAGGAGCACTCTTCTGTTTTGAAGGAAACACTGCAAAAGTGTTAGTCAAAGATCATCTATATCGACAAAAGCACTCTTCTCTTTTAAGGTCCTACTGCAAAAATGCTAGTCAAAGATCCTCTACATTGACACTAGCACTCTCCTGTTTTAAGGACATACTGTAAAGATCCTCTATATAGACAGAAGCACTCTCCTATTTTAAGGATATACTGTAACGATCCTTTTTATTGACAGGAGCACTCTCCTGTTTTAAGGGAAAACTTCAAAAATGCTAGTCAAAGATCCTCTACATTGACAGGAGCAATCCCTTGTTTTAAGGACATACTGTAAAGATCCTTTATATTGACAGGAGCATTCAACTGTTTTAAGGGCAAACTGCAAAAATGCTTGTCAAAGATCCCTTACATTGACAGGAATACTCTCTTGTTTTAAGGTCCTACTGCAAAAATGCTTGTCAAAGATCCTCTATATTGACAAAAATGATTTCCTGTTTTTAAGGTCGTACTGCAAAAATGCTAGTCAAAGATCCTCTACATTGACATTGACTGTTTTTAAAGACATACTGTAAAGATCCTCTATCTTGACAGGATCACTCTCCTGTTTTAAGGACATACTGTAAAGATCCTCTATATTGACAGAAGCACTCTCCTATTTTAAGGATATACTGTAAAGATCCCTTTTATCGACAGGAGCGCTCTCTTGTTTCAAGGGCAAACTGCGAAAATGTTCGTCAAAGATCCTCTATATTGACAAAAATGATTTCCTGTTTTTAAGGTCGTACTGCAAAAATGATAGTCAAAGATCCTCTGTATTGACATTGACTGTTTTAAGGACACACTGTAAAGATCCTCTATACTGACAGGAGCGCTCTCCTGTTTCAAGGGCAAACTGCGAAAATGCTCCTCAAAGATCCTCTATATTGACACAAATGATTTCCTGTTTTTAAGGTTGTGCTGCAAAAATGCTAGTCAAAGATCCTCTACATTGACATTGACTGTTTTTAAAGACAGACTGTAAAGATCCTCTATCTTGACAGGAGCACTCTTCTGTTTTAAGGTTGTAGTGCAAAAATGCTTGTCAAAGATCCTCTATATTGACAAAAATGCATTCCTGTTTTGAGGTCGTACTGCAAAAATGTTAGTCAAAGATCCTCTGTATTGACATTGACTGTTTTTAAGGACACACTGTAAAGATCCTCTATATTGACAGGAGTGCTCTCCTGTTTCAAGGGCAAACTGCGAAAATGCTCGTCAAAGATCCTCTATATTGACAAAAATGATTTCCTGTTTTTAAGGTTGTGCTGCAAAAATGCTAGTCAAAGATCCTCTACATTGAAATTGACTGTTTTTAAAGACAGACTGTAAAGATCCTATATCTTGACAGGAGCACACTTCTGTTTTAAGGTTCTAGTGCAAAAATGCTCGTCAAAGATCCTCTATATTGACAAAAATGCATTCCAGTTTTAAGGTTGTGCTGCAAAAATGCTAGTCAAAGATCCTCTGTATTGACATTGACTGTTTTTAAGGACACACTGTAAAGATCCTCCATATTGACAGGAGTGCTCTCCTGTTTCAAGGGCAAACTGCGAAAATGCTGGTCAAAGATCCTCTATTTAGCAAGCTGTTTTCAGGCATGTGCTGCTGTTGGTCGCTCAAGTGCATTTTTTGCATAATCCTGCATGTTATGTCAAAGCCAACTAAACCCCGCCCCCTGCACCCCAGACAACACGGCCTGGATCCTGACGCGGCGCGGCGGTTGGTCCCAGCGCCAGCAGGCCGTCTTCCACCTCCCCATCGTGGTGACGGACGGCGAGCAGCCGGTGCAGAGCAGCACTAGCACACTGACGGTGCGCGTGTGCAGCTGCGACGGCGACGGCGAGGTGATGTCATGTGACGGCGAGGCCTACGGACTACACAGCAGCCTCAGCAGGGTGGCGCTCATCGCCATCTTGGCCTGCATCTTGGTGCTTCTGGGTGGGTGTGGCGCTGGGAACTTGACCACGCCTTGGTCTGACACGTCTCCCGTTCATGCAAGAATGCTGGTCAAAGATCCTCTATATTGACAGGACCACTCTTCTGTTTTAAAGGTCATACTACTAAAATGTTAGTCAAAGATCCTCTATATTGACAGGACCACTCTTCTGTTTTAAAGGTCATACTGCTAAAATGTTGGTCAAAGATCCTCTATATTGACAGAAGCACTCCTCTGTTTTTAAGGTCCTACTGCAAAAATGGTGATCAAAGATCCTCTATATTGACAGGAATACTCCTGTTTTGAAGGTCCTATTGCTAAAATGTTACTCAAAGATCCTCTATCTTGACAGGGGTACGCTCCTGTTTAAATGTCCGACTGCACAAATGCTGGTCAAAGATCCTTTATATTGACAGGACAACTCTTCTGTTGTAAAGGTCATACTGCTAAAATGTTAGTCAAAGATCCTCTATATTGACAGAAGCACTCCTCTGTTTTTAAGGTCCTACTGCAAAAATGGTGATCAAAGATCCTCTATATTGACAGGAATACTCCTGTTTTGAAGGTCCTATTGCTAAAATGTTACTCAAAGATCCTCTATCTTGACAGGGATACGCTCCTGTTTAAATGTCCGACTGCACAAATGCTGGTCAAAGATCCTTTATATTGACAGGACAACTCTTCTGTTGTAAAGGTCATACTGCTAAAATGTTAGTCAAAGATCCTCTATATTGACAGAAGCACTCATCTGTTTTTAAGGCCCTACTGCAAAAATTCTGGTCAAAGATCCTCTATATTGACAGGACCACTCTTCTGTTTTAAAGGTCATACTACTAAAATGTTAGTCAAAGATCCTCTATATTGACAGGACCACTCTTCTGTTTTAAAGGTCATACTGCTAAAATGTTGGTCAAAGATCCTCTATATTGACAGAAGCACTCCTCTGTTTTTAAGGTCCTACTGCAAAAATGGTGATCAAAGATCCTCTATATTGACAGGAATACTCCTGTTTTGAAGGTCCTATTGCTAAAATGTTACTCAAAGATCCTCTATCTTGACAGGGGTACGCTCCTGTTTAAATGTCCGACTGCACAAATGCTGGTCAAAGATCCTTTATATTGACAGGACAACTCTTCTGTTGTAAAGGTCATACTGCTAAAATGTTAGTCAAAGATCCTCTATATTGACAGAAGCACTCCTCTGTTTTTAAGGTCCTACTGCAAAAATTCTGGTCAAAGATCCTCTATATTGACAGGACCACTCTTCTGTTTTAAAGGTCATACTACTAAAATGTTAGTCAAAGATCCTCTATATTGACAGGACCACTCTTCTGTTTTAAAGGTCATACTGCTAAAATGTTGGTCAAAGATCCTCTATATTGACAGAAGCACTCCTCTGTTTTTAAGGTCCTACTGCAAAAATGGTGATCAAAGATCCTCTATATTGACAGGAATACTCCTGTTTTGAAGGTCCTATTGCTAAAATGTTACTCAAAGATCCTCTATCTTGACAGGGGTACGCTCCTGTTTAAATGTCCGACTGCACAAATGCTGGTCAAAGATCCTTTATATTGACAGGACAACTCTTCTGTTGTAAAGGTCATACTGCTAAAATGTTAGTCAAAGATCCTCTATATTGACAGAAGCACTCCTCTGTTTTTAAGGTCCTACTGCAAAAATGGTGATCAAAGATCCTCTATATTGACAGGAATACTCCTGTTTTGAAGGTCCTATTGCTAAAATGTTACTCAAAGATCCTCTATCTTGACAGGGATACGCTCCTGTTTAAATGTCCGACTGCACAAATGCTGGTCAAAGATCCTTTATATTGACAGGACAACTCTTCTGTTGTAAAGGTCATACTGCTAAAATGTTAGTCAAAGATCCTCTATATTGACAGAAGCACTCATCTGTTTTTAAGGCCCTACTGCAAAAATTCTGGTCAAAGATCCTCTATATTGATAAGAGCACTCTCCTGTTTTAAGGTCCCACTGCACAAATGCTGGACAAAGATCCTCTGTATTGACAGGAGCACTCTTCTGTTTTAGGGCACACTGTAAAGATCCTCTATATTGACAGGAACACTCGCCTGTTTTAAAGGTCGTACTGCAAAAAAGCTAATCAAATATCCTCTATATTGACAGGAGCACCCGCCTGTTTTAAAGGTCGCACTGCAAGAATTATAATCAAAGATGCTCTATATTGATAAGAGTACTCTTCTGTTTTTAAGGTCCTACTGCAAAAATGCTGGTCAAAGATCTTCTATATTGACAGGAGTACTCTCCTTTTTTTATGTCCTACTGCAGAAATCCTGTTTTAAAGGTCCTACTGCTAAAATGTTATTCAAAGATCCTTTATTTTTGACAGGAGCAATCTCCTGTTTTAAAGGTCTTACTGCTAAAATTATAGTCAAATATCCTCTATATTGACAGGAGCAGTCTTCTGTTTTTAAGGTCGTACTGCAAAAATTCTGGTCAAAGATCCTCTATATTGACAGGAGCACTCACCTGTTTTTAAGGTTACACTGCAAACATGCTGGTCAAAGATCCTCTATATTGACAAGAACACTTTCCTGTTTTATGGTCCTACTGCACAAATGCTGATCAAAGATCCTCTATATTGACAGGAGCATTCTCCTGTTTTAAGGTCTTACTGCAAAAATGTTAGTCAAAGATCCTCTATATTGACAGGAGCACTTTTCTGTTTTAGGAGATACTGTAAAGATCCTCTATATAGACAGGAGCACTCTTTTGTTTTAGGAGATACTGTAAAGATCCTCTATATAGACAGGGGCACTCTCCTGTTTTTAAAGTCGTACTGTAAAAATGCTAGTCAAAGATCCTCTATATTGACAGGAGCACTTTTCTGTTTTAGGAGATACTGTAAAGATCCTCTATATAGACAGGAGCACTCTCCTGTTTTTAAAGTCGCACTGTAAAAATGCTAGTCAAAGATCCTCTATATTGACAGGAGCACTTTTCTGTTTTAGGAGATAATGTAAAGATCCTCTATATAGACAGGAGCACTCTCCTGTTTTAGGGGATACTGTAAAGATCCTCTATAATGGCACAAGCACTCTCCCATTTTTAAAGTCGTACTGTAAAAATGCTAGTCAAAGATCCTCTATATTGACAGGAGCACTCTTCTTTTTTGGGAGATACTGTAAAGATCCTCTATACTGACGGGAGCACTCTCCCGTTTTTAAGGTTGCACTGCAAAAATGCTGGTAAAAGATCCTCTATATTGACAGGAATACTCTCCTGTATTTAATGTCCTACTGAAAAAAATCATGTTTTAAAGGTCCTACCGCTAAAATGTTTATCAAAGATCCTCTATATTGACAGGAGCACTCTTCTGTTTTAGGAGATACTGTAAAGATCCTCTATATAGACAGGAACACTCTTCTGTTTTAAGACATACTGTAAAGATCCTCTATATTGACAGGAGCACTCTTCTGTTTTAAGAGATACTGTTAAAGATCCTCTATATAGACAGGAGCACTCTCCTGTTTTAGGAGATACTGTAGAGATCCTCTATATAGACAGGAGCACTCTCCCGTTTTTAAAGTCGTACTGCAAAAATGCTGGTCAAAGATCCTCTATACTGACAAAACCCCTCTCCTCAGCAGCCATGGTCCTGCTCATGCTGTCGCTGCACGCCCAGCGCAAGAAGCCCTTCCTGTGCGACGAGGAGGAGAACGTGCACGAGAACATCGTGCGCTACGACGACGAAGGCGGCGGCGAGGAGGACACGGAGGCCTTCGACATCGCCGCCTTGTGGAACCCGTGTGAGGTCCAGCCACACCCGGCCAAGACCCGCCAGGACATGCTGCCCGAGATCCAGAGTCTTTCTCGCTACGTCCCCTGCCTTTTGGCCGGGGGCGGAGTCGGGGGCGGGGTCGGGGGCCGGGTCGGAGGCGACAGCAGCAACGTCCAAGGGTACGTCCTGTCCAAGCTCCTGGAGGCCGACATGGACACGTGCGCCCCGCCCTACGACTCCCTGCAGACCTACGCCTACGAGGGCGAGGGCTCGGTGGCCGAGTCCCTCAGCTCGCTGCAGTCGGGCGCCTCGGGCGGCGACCACGACTACGACCACCTCAACGACTGGGGGCCTCGCTTCAAGAAGCTGGCCGAGATGTACGGCGTGCTGGAGAGCGGAGGCGCCCCCGTGTGGTAGCGACGCCAATCCCCTCCGAACTTCTGTCGCAAACTCACCAGAGTCGACCGGACTCGACGGGTCTGGATCGACACTTACTCACCGCCTCATCTTAATTTATTGCTCTTTATTTATGTCGGAGCTCAATTATTTCGTCCAGCGCCTTTTACTCCGGCGGCGTGTGCCGCTAACTAGGCACGCCCACGCAGCATTAAGTGCCAAATGTAATAAAAATAAAGACATTTTGGATTTAAAAAAAAAAAAGAAGAAGAAGGAGAAAAAATACTTTGGAAAAAAATTAAAATTTTGTGAGGATTTTAATATTTTTACTTGAATTTCCTGCGGTGTGTGAATGTACATACTTTTGTATTCTTGCTAATAAAAAGATGAGAAAAACAACTTCAAGTATTTGATGAACATTAAAAATGGAGGGAAAAAAACATCGATTAGAAAGTGAAAGTCTGCCTAATTGATTGTGTCGATCGAAGCAGGAAAGTGAAACGACATTTTGTCATCGTGTGTGTTTGTTTTTTTCGGTCTTTGGCGGATTTAAGAGTCGCGCTTGGACTTAAGAGCTTAATCGGTTCCGTGACGGCGCTCTTAACTCAAAACACTTGTATCTCAAATCATTTGTCTGCCATTAGAGGTTGTTGGCCTGCCCAAAACATTACAATTATACATGATTTATATACATATATAAATACATATGAAAACCTAATCAAAGATCCTCTATATAGACAGGAGCACTCTCCTGTTTTTAAAGTCGTACTGTAAAAATGCTAGTCAAAGATCCTCTTTATTGACAGGAGCACTCTTCTGTTTTAGAAGATACTGTAAAGATCCTCTATATAGAGAGGAGCACTCTCCCGTTTTTAAAGTCGTACTGTAAAAATGCTAGTCAAAGATCCTCTATATTGACAGGAGCACTCTTTTGTTTTAGGACATACTGTAAAGATCCTCTATATAGACAGGAGCACTCTCCTGTTTTTAAAGTCGTACTGTAAAAATGCTAGTCAAAGATCCTCTATATTGACAGGAGCACTCTTCTGTTTTAGGAGATACTGTAAAGATCCTTTATATAGACAGGAGCACTCTCCCGTTTTTAAAGTCGTACTGTAAAAATGCTAGTCAAAGATCCTCTATATTGACAGAAGCACTCTTCTGTTTTAGGAGATACTGTAACGATCCTCTATATAGACAGGAGCACTCTCCTGTTTTAAGGTCTTACTGCAAAAATGTTAGTCAAAGATCCTCTATATTGACAGGAGCACTCTTTTGTTTTAGGAGATACTGTAAAGATCCTCTATATAGACAGGAGCACTCTCCCGTTTTTAAAGTCGTACTATAAAAATGCTAGACAAAGATCCTCTATATTGACAGGAGCACTCTCCTGTTTTAGGATATACTGTAAAGATCCTCTATACTGACAGGAGCACTCTCCTGTTTTAAGGTCTTACTGCAAAAATGTTAGTCAAATATCCTCTATATAGACAGGAGCATCTATATATATATATACACACAAACCCCGTTTCCATATGAGTTGGGAAATTGTGTTAGATGTAAATATAAACAGAATACAATGATTTGCAAATCTTTTTCAACCCATATTCAATTGAATTCACTACAAAGACAAGATATTTGATGTTCAAACTCATAAAAAAATTTTTTGCAAATAATAATTAACTTAGAATTTCATGTCTGCAACACGTGCCAAAGTAGTTGGGAAAGGGCATGTTCACCACTGTGTTCCATCACCTTTTCTTTTAACAACACTAAATAAAGGTTTGGGAACTGAGGAAACTAATTGTTGCAGCTTTGAAAGTGGGGTGTCGATCAAAGCAGGAAAGTGAAGCGACATTTTGTCATCATGTTTGTTTGTTTTTTTCTGTCTTTGGCGGATTTAAGAGTCGCGCCCGGATTTAGGAGCTTAATCGGTTCTGTGACGGCGCTCTTAACTCAAAACACTTGTATCTCAAATCCTTTGTCTGCCATTAGAGGCAATGTATTAGTTGTTGGCCTGTCCAAAACATTACAATTATACATGCTTTATATACAAATAAAGCATATGTCGTATTTTACGCTTCATAATGCGCCACACATTTTCGATAGGAGACAGGTCTGGACTGCAGGCGGGCCAGGAAAGTACCCGCACTCTTTTACTACGAAGCCACGCTCTTGTAACATGTGGCTTGGCATTGTTTTGCTGAAATAAGCAGGGGCGTCCATGATAACGTTGCTTGGATGACAACATATGTTGCTCCAAAACCTGTATGGACCGTTCAGCATTAATGGTGCCTTCACAGATGTGTAAGTTACACATGCCTTGGGCACTAATACACCCCCATACCATCACAGATGCTGGCTTTTGAACTTTGCGCCTATAACAATCCGGATGGTTATTTTCCTCTTTGTTCTGGAGGACATCACTTCCTCTGTTTCCAAATATAATTTGAAATGTGGACTCGTCAGACCACAGAACACCTTTCCACTTGCCATCAGTCCATTTTAGATGAGCTCGGGCCCAGCCAACCCAGCGGCGTTTCTGGGTGTTGTTGATAAATGGGTTTGGCTTTGCCTAGTAGAGTTCTAACTTGCACTTAGAGATGTAGCGACCAACTGTGGTTACTGACAGTGGTTTTAGGAAGTGTTCCCGAGCCCATGTGGTGATATCCTTTACACACCGATGTCGGTTTTTGATGCAGTACCACCTTGAGGGATCCAAAGTGCCCTACATACATACATACATATATGTATTTATATATGTAGATTTACCGGTAAGGTCTATTCATTAATAAAGTGTGCATTTACTCGTGAGAGAGTCCTCAAAACTTGTGTATATTATAGACCCATTTATCAACATTTGTTGATAAATGGGTTCGGCTCTGCCTAGTAGAGTTCTAACTTGCACTTGCAGATGTAGCGACCAACTGTGGTTACTGACAGTGGTTTTGGGAAGTGTTCCTGAGCCCATGTGGTGATATCCTTTACACACCGATGTCGGTTTTTGATGCAGTACCACCTGAGGGATCCAAAGTGCCCCACATACATACATACACATATGTATGTATATATGTAGATTTACCGGTAAGGTCTATTCATTGATAAAGTGTGCATTTACTCGTGAGAGTCCTCAAAACATGTGTATATTATAGAACCATTTATCGACATTTGTTGATAAATGGGTTCGGCTCTGCCTAGTAGAGTTCTAACTTGCACTTACAGATGTAGCGACCAACTGTGGTTACTGACAGTGGTTTTATGAAGTGCTCCTGAGCCCATGGGGTGATATCCTTTACACTCCGATGTCGGTTTTTGATGCAGTGCCACCTTGAGGGATCCAAAGTCCCTACATACATACATACACATATGTATGTATGTATGTAGATTTACCGGTAAGCTCTATTCATTAATAAAGTGTGCATTTACTCGTGAGAGAGTCCTCAAAACATGTGTATATTATAGACCCATTTATCAACATTTGTTGACAAATGGGTTCGGCTCTGCCTAGTAGAGTTCTAACTTGCACTTACAGATGTAGCGACCAACTGTGGTTACTGACAGTGGTTTTAGGAAATGTTCCTGAGCCCATGTGGTGATATCCTTTACACACCGATGTCGGTTTTTGATGCAGTACCACCTTGAGGGATCCAAAGTGCCCTACATACATACACATATGTATGTATCTATGTAGATTTACCGGTAAGCTCTATTCGTTAATAAAGTGTGAATTTACTCGTGAGAGAGTCCTCAAAACATGTGTCTATTATAGACCCATTTATCAACATTTGTTGATAAATGGGTTCGGTTCTGCCTAGTAGAGTTCTAACTTGCACTTACAGATGTAGCTACCAACTGTGGTTACTGACAGTGGTTTTATGAAGTTTTCTTGAGCCCATGTGGTGATATCCTTTACACACCGATGTCGGTTTTTGATGCAGTACCACCTGAGGGATCCAAAGGTCCGTAATATCATCGCTTACGTGCAGTTATTTCTCCAGATTCTCTGAACTTTTGGATGATTTTGGTAAAATCCCTAAATTCCTTGCAGTAGATCGTTGAGAAATGTTGTTCTAAAACTGTTTGACAATTTGCTTACAAAGTGTTGACCCTCGCCCCATCCTTGTTTGTGAGTTACTTAGCATTTCATGGAAGTTGCTTTTATACCCAATCATGGCACCCACCTGTTCCCAATTAGCCTGCACACCTGTGGGATGTTCCATATAAGTGTTTGATGAGCATTCCTCAACGTTATCGGTATTTATTGCCACCTTTCCCAACTTCTTTGTCACATGTTGCTGGCATCAAATTCTAAAGTTAATGATTGTTTGCACAAAATAACAATGTTTATCAGTTTGAACATCAAATATGTTGTCTTTGTAGCATATTCAACTGAATATGGGTTGAAAATTATTTGCAAATCATTTTATTCCGTTTATATTTACATCTAACATATTTCCCAACTCATATGGAAACGGGGTTTGGATTACTTCCCGTACTCCCGACGTACTAAAAAGTATCCAGTAACAAAGGTGTCCGCATCATTCGACTTACCGCTCAATTCAATTAATTACTGTGAACACCAGGTGTAGGCATAAAAAAAAAAAAATCAAAGGACACTCCACATCAAACGCAGGAATCACTCATTAGGTGAGTGTTTTTTCTTCCTTTCAAAATAAAAGCGAGCTGTTGTCGTTCTCGGAGGCGCTCTCAGTCTACAAAGTGGAAGTGACCTCCTTTAATCCGTCTTGTCGCCTCCCTGGTGCATTCATTAGGTGTAAACAGATCGATGGCACAGGTAAGACCACCCCCCCCCCCCCCCGACCCCCACCCACTCTTCTGTACTCTCCTGTTTTTAAAGGTCCTACTACAGAAAAGCTAATCAAAGATCCTCTATATTGACAGGAGCACTCTCCCATTTTTAAAGTCGTACTGTAAAAAATGCTAGTTAAAGAGCCTCTATATTGACAGGAGCACTCTTCTGTTTTAGGGGATACTGTAAAGATCCTCTATAGTGACGGGAGCACTCTCCCGTTTTTAAGGTCGTACTGCAAAAATGCTGGTCAAAGATCCTCTATATTGACAGGAATACTCTCCTGTATTTAATGTCCTACTGAAAAAAATCATGTTTTAAAGGTACTACCACTAAAATGTTTATCAAAGATCCTCTATATTGACAGGAGTACTCTCCTGTTTTAAAGGTCCTACTACAGAAAAGCTAATCAAATATCCTCTATATTGACAGGAGCACTCTCTTATTTTAGGGTCTTACTGCAAAAATGTTAGTCAAAGATCCTCTATATTGACAGGAGTACTCTTCTGTTTTAGGAGATACTGTAAAGATCCTCTATGTAGACAGGAGCACTCTCCTGTTTTAAGGTCTTACTGCAAAAATGTTAGTCAAAGATCCTCTATATTGACAGGAGCACTCTTATGTTTTAGGAGATACTGTAAAGATCCTCTATATAGACAGGAGCACTCTCCTGTTTTAAGGTCTTACTGCAAAAATGTTAGTCAAAGATCCTCTATATTGAGAGGACCACTCTTCTGTTTTAGGAGATACTGTAAAGATCCTCTATGTAGACAAGAGCACTCTCCTGTTTCAAGGTCTTACTGCAAAAATGTTAGTCAAAGACCCTCTATATTGACAGGAGCACTCTTTTGTTTTAGGAGATACTGTAAAGATCCTCTATATAGACAGGAGCACTCTCCTGTTTTCAAAGTCGTACTGTAAAAATGCTAGTCAAAGATCCTCTTTATTGACAGGAGCACTCTTCTGTTTTAGGAGATACTGTAAAGATCCTCTATATAGACAGGAGCACTCTCCTGTTTTAAGGTCTTACTGCAAAAATGTTAGTCAAAGATCCTCTATATTGACAGGAGCACTCTTCTGTTTTAGGAGATACTGTAAAGATCCTCTATATAGACAGGAGCACTCTCCCGTTTTTTAAGTCGTACTGTAAAAATGCTAGTCAAAGATCCTCTATATTGACAGGCGCACTCTTCTGTTTTAGGAGATACTGTAAAGATCCTCTATGTAGACAGGAGCACTCTCCTGTTTTAAGGTCTTACTGCAAAAATGTTAGTCAAAGATCCTCTATATTGACAGGCGCACTCTTTTGTTTTAGAAGATACTTTAAAGATCCTCTATATAGACAGGAGCACTCTCCCGTTTTTTAAGTCGTACTGTAAAAATGCTAGTCAAAGATCCTCTATATTGACAGGAGCACTCTTATGTTTTAGGAGATACTGTAAAGATCCTCTATATAGACAGGAGCACTCTCCTGTTTTAAGGTCTTACTGCAAAAATGTTAGTCAAAGATCCTCTATATTGACAGGACCACTCTTCTGTTTTAGGAGATACTGTAAAGATCCTCTATGTAGACAAGAGCACTCTCCTGTTTCAAGGTCTTACTGCAAAAATGTTAGTCAAAGACCCTCTATATTGACAGGAGCACTCTTTTGTTTTAGGAGATACTGTAAAGATCCTCTATATAGACAGGAGCACTCTCCTGTTTTTAAAGTCGTACTGTAAAAATGCTAGTCAAAGATCCTCTTTATTGACAGGAGCACTCTTCTGTTTTAGGAGATACTGTAAAGATCCTCTATATAGACAGGAGCACTCTCCTGTTTTAAGGTCTTACTGCAAAAATGTTAGTCAAAGATCCTCTATATTGACAGGAGCACTCTTCTGTTTTAGGAGATACTGTAAAGATCCTCTATATAGACAGAAGCACTCTCCTGTTTTTAAAGTCGTACTTTAAAAATGCTAGTCAAAGATCCTCTATATTGACAGGCGCACTCTTCTGTTTTAAGAGATACTGTAAAGATCTTCTATATAGACAGGAGCACTCTCCTGTTTTAAGGTCTTACTGCAAAAATGTTAGTCAAAGATCCTCTATATTGACAGGAGCACTCTTTTGTTTTAGGAGATACTGTAAAGATCCTCTATATAGACAGGAACACTCTCCCGTTTTTTAAGTCGTACTGTAAAAACGCTAGTCAAAGATCCTCTATATTGACAGGAGCACTCTTTTGTTTTAGGAGACACTTTAAAGATCCTCTATATAGACAGGAACACTCTCCCGTTTTTTAAGTCGTACTGTAAAAACGCTAGTCAAAGATCCTCTATATTGACAGGAGCACTCTTTTGTTTTAGGAGACACTTTAAAGATCCTCTATATAGACAGGAACACTCTCCCGTTTTTTAAGTCGTACTGTAAAAACGCTAGTCAAAGATCCTCTATATTGACAGGCGCACTCTTCTGTTTTAGGAGATACTGTAAAGATCCTCTATGTAGACAGGAGCACTCTCCTGTTTTAAGGTCTTACTGCAAAAATGTTAGTCAAAGATCCTCTATATTGACAGGAGCACTCTTCTGTTTTAGGAGATACTGTAAAGATCCTCTATATAGACAGAAGCACTCTCCTGTTTTTAAAGTCGTACTTTAAAAATGCTAGTCAAAGATCCTCTATATTGACAGGCGCACTCTTCTGTTTTAAGAGATACTGTAAAGATCTTCTATATAGACAGGAGCACTCTCCTGTTTTAAGGTCTTACTGCAAAAATGTTAGTCAAAGATCCTCTATATTGACAGGAGCACTCTTTTGTTTTAGGAGATACTGTAAAGATCCTCTATATAGACAGGAACACTCTCCCGTTTTTTAAGTCGTACTGTAAAAACGCTAGTCAAAGATCCTCTATATTGACAGGAGCACTCTTTTGTTTTAGGAGACACTTTAAAGATCCTCTATATAGACAGGAACACTCTCCCGTTTTTTAAGTCGTACTGTAAAAACGCTAGTCAAAGATCCTCTATATTGACAGGAGCACTCTTTTGTTTTAGGAGACACTTTAAAGATCCTCTATATAGACAGGAACACTCTCCCGTTTTTTAAGTCGTACTGTAAAAACGCTAGTCAAAGATCCTCTATATTGACAGGAGCACTCTTTTGTTTTAGGAGATACTTTAAAGATCCTCTATATAGACAGGAACACTCTCCTGTTTTAGGGGATACTGTAAAGATCCTCTATATAGACAGGAGCATCTATTTTGTTTTAGGAGATACTGTAAAGATCCTCTATGTAGACAAGAGCACTCTCCTGTTTCAAGGTCTTACTGCAAAAATGTTAGTCAAAGACCCTCTATATTGACAGGAGCACTCTTTTGTTTTAGGAGATACTGTAAAGATCCTCTATATAGACAGGAGCACTCTCCTGTTTTTAAAGTCGTACTGTAAAAATGCTAGTCAAAGATCCTCTTTATTGACAGGAGCACTCTTCTGTTTTAGGAGATACTGTAAAGATCCTCTATATAGACAGGAGCACTCTCCTGTTTTAAGGTCTTACTGCAAAAATGTTAGTCAAAGATCCTCTATATTGACAGAAGCACTCTTCTGTTTTAGGAGATACTGTAAAGATCCTCTATATAGACAGGAGCACTCTCCTGTTTTTAAAGTCGTACTTTAAAAATGCTAGTCAAAGATCCTCTATATTGACAGGCGCACTCTTCTGTTTTAAGAGATACTGTAAAGATCTTCTATATAGACAGGAGCACTCTCCTGTTTTAAGGTCTTACTGCAAAAATGTTAGTCAAAGATCCTCTATATTGACAGGAGCACTCTTTTGTTTTAGGAGATACTGTAAAGATCCTCTATATAGACAGGAACACTCTCCCGTTTTTTAAGTCGTACTGTAAAAACGCTAGTCAAAGATCCTCTATATTGACAGGAGCACTCTTTTGTTTTAGGAGACACTTTAAAGATCCTCTATATAGACAGGAACACTCTCCCGTTTTTTAAGTCGTACTGTAAAAACGCTAGTCAAAGATCCTCTATATTGACAGGAGCACTCTTTTGTTTTAGGAGATACTTTAAAGATCCTCTATATAGACAGGAACACTCTCCTGTTTTAGGGGATACTGTAAAGATCCTCTATATAGACAGGAGCATCTATTTTGTTTTAGGAGATACTGTAAAGATCCTCTATATAGACAGGAGCACTCTCCTGTTTTAAGGTCTTACTGCAAAAATGTTAGTCAAAGATCCTCGATATTGACAGGAGCACTCTTTTGTTTTAGAAGATACTTTAAAGATCCTCTATATAGACAGGAGCACTCTCCCGTTTTTTAAGTCGTACTGTAAAAATGCTAGTCAAAGATCCTCTATATTGACAGGCGCACTCTTCTGTTTTAGGAGATACTGTAAAGATCCTCTATATAGACAGGAGCACTCTCCTGTTTTAAGGTCTTACTGCGAAAATGTTAGTCAAGATCCTCTATATTGACAGGAGCACTCTTTTGTTTTAGGAGATACTTTAAAGATCCTCTATATAGACAGGAACACTCTCCCGTTTTTAAAGTCGTACTGTAAAAATGCTAGGCAAAGATCCTCTATATTGACAGGAGCTAAAACAAGGCTGGGAGGATTGTCTTCCTTTTTACCGCCGAAAAAAACATGGGCTGAAAAAAAAAATTGATTTTGCAACTTTCACTTCCCGTGTCCCAATACTTTAGTCTCAAACCAAGACTGCTGTGCTGACCTTTGACCTTCAAACTGACAGTGCGTAGAAATGTCCGATGAAAAATGGATATTGCTTTCTGGGCTTTTTTTTTTTTTTTTGGTGGAAGGGAAAGACGCCATCAGTTCCAATTTTACAGCAAACAACACTTTTTTTTTTTACGGTAACAAATTTGGCAACTGAGCTGCCAATTTTTTGCATGGTAAAATCTACGGTTGTTTTTACAGTGTATAACTTAATAGGAAAATGTTGCCACTGTTTTTGTTTTTGTTTCCAGAATGTCACTCTGAATTCCATTTACAGTAGTGTACTGTAAATTCTACAGTTATAAAATATGCACAATTACTGTAAAATTGGCAAAAAAAAAAAATTTAGCATTTTACTGTAAACAAGACGTATTTTTTTATGGTAACATTTTTGGCAACCGAGCTGCCAATTTTTGCATCGTAAAATCTACGTCTGATTTTACAGTGTATTACTGTAAATGGGAAAGCAGTACACATTTTTTTTATGGCCGCTTAGTTGCCAGAATTTCACTGTAAAAAAAAAAAAACAGTAATACTCATAGTCATCATTGTCACCGACGTCCCACTGGGTGTGAGTTTTCCTTGCCCTTATTTGGGTTTACCGAGGATGTCGTAGTGGTTTGTGTTGTGGTTTGTGCAGCCCTTTGAGACACTGGTGATTAAGGGCGATATAAGTGAACATTGATTGATTGATGTGACATTCGCGAACAAATCCAGTCTTTGAAGTCAACATGCAAATTTAGCGTCTGCAATTGCCCATTCTGCACATGTGACCTGGCATTTAGCAGCATTTGGATTTTATTACTATTAAAAAAACATAAATAACATAAACATATGTATTTTTAAATGTATTTTATTTATTTCAATTATTTGTTTAATTGTATTTTATTTACATTTTTTCAAGTCGATTGTTCTAAAGGGCGTACACACACCAGTTTTTACTCACATTTTTATTATGCCCTAATTTTTATTGTTGTTTAGGTTATACTTTTTGTATCCAATAATGCAAAATAATTTGTGTATTTTTTTTCTGTATTGTTAAAAAAAAAACTACAATTTATTTTACATACATAATATATACATATATATATATATATATATATATATATATATATATATATATATATATATATATTAAATCTATTTCATTATTTATTTAATTGTATTTATTTTATTTTAATTTTTTCATGTCGATTATTCTAAAGGGCGTACACACACCAGTTTTTACTGACTCATATTATGCCCTAATTTTTATTGTTGTTTAGGTTATACTTTTTGTATCCAATAATGCATTTTATTTTGTACTAATTATTTGTGTATTTTTTTTCTGTATTGTTAAAAAAACACTACAATTTATTTTACATACATAACATATACATATATATATATATATATATATATATTAAATCTATTTAATTATTTATTTAATTGTATTTATTTTATTTTCATTTTTCATGTTGATTATTCTTAAGGGCGTACACACACCAGTATTTACTCACATTTTTATTATGCCCTAATTTTTATTGTTGTTTAGGTTATACTTTTTGTATCCAATAATGCATTTTATTTTGTACTAATTGTTTGTGTATTTTTTTCTGTATTATTAAAAAAAACTACCATTTATTTTACATACATAATATATACATATATATATATATATATATATATATATATATATATTAAATCTATTTAATTATTTATTTAATTGTATTTATTTTATTTTCATTTTTTTTCATGTTGATTATTCTAAAGGGCGTACACACACCAGTTTTTACTCACATTTTTATTATGCCCTAATTTTTATTGTTGGTTTGGTTATACTTTTTGTACCCAATAATGCATTTTATTTTGTACTAATTGTTTGCATATTTTTTTTCTGTATTGTTAAAAAAAACTAAAATGTATTTTACATACATAATATATACATATACATATATTTTTTAAATCTATTTAATTTTTTATTTAATTGTATTTATTTTATTTTCATTTTTCATGTTGATTATTCTTAAGGGCGTACACACACCAGTATTTACTCACATTTTTATTATGCCCTAATTTTTATTGTTCTTTTAGTTATACTTTTTATATCCAACAATGCCTTTTATTTTGTACTTTTTGTTTGTGTATGTTTTTTGCTATGTTGTTAAAAAAAAATACCTAGATAATATATACATATATATTTTTTTTTTATCTATTTAATTAGTTATTTAATTGTATTTATTTTGTTTTCATTTTTTTCAGGGTGATTATTCTAAAGGGTGTACACACACCAGTTTGTACTCATATTTTTATTATGCCATAAATTGTATTGTTGTTTGAGTTATACTTTTTGTATCCAATAATGCCTTTTATTTTTACTTATTTGTGTATTTTTTATATATATAGTAGAAAGAAATATATATATATATATATATATATTTTTTTTTTTTTAAATTCGCAGTGTAAAAGTAAATTAGCCTATAATCATGCATTTTACCCGGAGAAAGTGATTTATTTTATTGCATGGTTCATATCTAAACTGGCTGTTTAGTATTCGCACTACACATCCCACAATGCCTTGCGGGTGTGACGTCTACTATCGCGCTGCTCCTCCATTGACGGTACGTACAGTGACGCGTTATTTCTCATGTAACTTGTTAAATCAAGTTCAATTGTTTCTTCAATGACATACTCCTGTTGCGCCGACTTAAAAAAGGCATTCGTTTTGTTCAATGTAGACTGAAATATGTTATTTTAGTGGTTTCGTCAGCGAGCTTAAATGTTTGCAAGCTAATGATGTGGAAGATTATGGCGACTTTTATGGTTCATAAATGTATCGGAAACACAAAAAACTATTAGTTTACTTAAATTTTTATTATGAAATACAAAAAAAATTATCATTTTTTAAATATGAACGCAAGCTATCAAAAATATTCTGTTGTTAGCTAACAGGCTAGTTCTTGTTTTTCCGATAGCAATTTCCGCTTCCGGTTGCGGAAAGTGTCGCTAACTGATTTAAATGTTTGTGGCGTAAAGTATAAAATCAATATAAAACCTTTTTTTAGACGTAGTGGTGGAAAACAACGCTTTATAATAACATTAATTTGTTTGTACTTTAAAATAAAGTCAAGTAAAATTAGTTTTTCATTTCCCATTCATCCATCCATTTTTTACTGCTTGTCCCATTCAGGGTCGCTGGAGCCTATTTCAGCTACATTCATTTTCTTGCATTCTTGCAATTTTTTGCTTTCATGAAAAGAAAATTGAAAAACAAAAAACCCTTTTCAACCATAATTTCTGACTCAGATTGCTATTCAAAGATCCTCTATATTGAGAGGAGGGCTCTCCTGTTTTAAAGCCCTACTGCAAAAATGATTGTCAAAGATTGTAATTGTTATTGTTGATTCCTGTTTGCAGGCTAACAGGAGTCAAAGTATTTGACACTGAGGTATAAACCTGGAAAAAAAAATCTAGCATGCTAATATTAAAGGTCTACTGAAACCCAATGCTATCGACAACGCAGTCTGATAGTTTATACATCAATGATGAAATATTAACATTGCAACACATGCCAATACGGCCTTTATAGTTTACTAAATTGCAATTTTAAATTTCGCGCGAAGTATCCTGTTGAAAACGTCGCGGTATGAAGATGCGTGCGCGTGACGTCACGGATTGTAGCGGGCATGTTGTTCCAGCCCCGATCCCAGCTATAAGTCGTTTGCTTTAATCGCATAATTACACAGTATTCTGGACGTCTCTGTTGCTGAATCTTTCTCAATTTGTTCAATTAATAATGGAGACGTCAAAGAAGAAAGATGTAGACGGGAAGCGGTGTATTGCGGCTGCCTTTGGCAACACAAACACAGCCGGTGTTTCCTTGTTTACATTCCCTAAAGATGACGGTGAAGCTTTACTATGGAACAGAGCGGTCAAGCGAACATGGTTCCCTACCACATGTCAAACGGCAGGTTTCAGTGAGAAAATTGTGGTAATAAGTCGGCTCTTACCGTAGACATGAGCGGCAGCTGTGGACTCTCTTGCCTCCTCCGACCGGCCGCCCCTGAACGTGGGATGCTTCCACCGTGGAGGAGGGAGGAAAAAAGCTCAAACCGACCCCAACGGCTGCCTTCGCTTCGCCTCTTCAAGAAACGTGGCTTCCCTCAGAGACACTCCGTGGCCACACCCCTCCGACTTTCAGGTACCATATAATCTCACTAAAACACTAGTAACAAGATAAGCAGATAAGGGATTTTCCAGAATTATCCTAGTAAATGTGTCTAATAACATCTTAATCGCTTTTATTTATTGTTTTCTAGTTCTTTACTCTAACTTTCCTCATCCACGAATCTTTCATTCTCGCTCAAATTAATGGGGAAATCGTCGCTTTCTCGGTCCGAATCGCTCTCGCTGCTGGTGGCCATGATTGTAAACAATGTTCAGATGTGAGGAGCTCCACAACCCGTGACGTCACGCGCACATCGTCTGCTACTCTCGGTACAGGCAAGGCTTTTTTATTAGCGACCAAAAGTTGCAAACTTTATCGTCGATGTTCTCTACTAAATCCTTTCAGCAAAAATATGGCAATATCGCTAAATGATCAAGTATGACACATAGAATGGACCTGCTATCCCTGTTTAAATAAGAAAATCTCATTTCAGTAGGCCTTTAAAATGCTAACTAATGTGCATTGATTATAAATATTACCTGTGTGCATGAAAAGTATGGCGTGTGTGTTTATATTCTGCGCTAACCACACACACACAACAACAACAACTAATATGCGTGTGTAGAAAAGTAAGAGAAGCATCCATCTTTGTGTACACCACACAACGTTCATAAGCAAACAAATCGATGCGGACGTCATTAACTGAAAGCCCGCAGCCGCCCGCCTACCCCTCACCGCTTCCTGACCCGGCTCACAAAGCCAGGATGGTTTTCGTTCTTCCTGTAAGAAAACAAAAAAAAACAGGAACGGCTTCAAAGGGAGACTGAAAGACACAGCATGCACACATGAAATCCACTTGGCATTTTATTCATGGGCCATGTGTGCGACGCCAGCCTGCGGGGGCTCACTGGATTTATTGTGGCTGCCAACACACGGATTAGAACGCTGCAGAACCGGCAGCCCCCGGAAGCTAATTAGCTTAGCGTAAAAGACTGGCGGCAAGACCGCGTCTACGTAAGCTAGTCCAAACCTAATCAATTCTGAACTAAATAAACACACGTTTGAACTGTTCTTTACCTAAGCTGATCGTATGAGAATAAACAATCTATGGCTGAGTTGAAAGACTTCCATTGCTAGTTCATTGAAGTTAGCAGGTGACCAAATGAGGAATGGAAGATAAAGCTGAGTCCAGTTCCGTGTTCTAACTTCATTGACACCACGGCCCCGGTTGGTCATTCCAAGTGGGCTCATCCTGGACTCCGGCTGGTCACAGGCAGCCGCCACTTGTCTAAAAGGACAACAACTGATGTACTCATCACAAACTGAATCTTTGAAAAAGGGATCTACGGGATGGCAGTTAATCCAAGACGGCGTCTGTAGATGTCCGTGAGGCCTTCACCCGACTTCACCCGCAGGAGATGACGGTGAAGCGCTTGGAGATGCAGGACATGTTGTGCAGCACGATGCCCAGCAGGAAGAGCAGCACGCACGCCACCAGGATCACCGTGCACACGCCTGACCACGTGGACCCCTTCCCGCCGCCGGCGGCGGCAGGCCCGTTTGCCCGACGATCTCCTTCGCCGCCGTCCAGGCTCACCCCCTCCAGACCCACGTCCACTCCCAGAGCGTCCTCCTCCGGCACAGTCAGCACGGTCAGGCCCTTCTGGTGCCCGCCCGCCAGTAAGCGGCAACCCAGCGCCCTCTCCTCGGCGAGGGGCAGCGGCAGCATATAGCAGCCGCGGCTGGGCAGGCGGATGAAGACGGGCGTGTGCTCGGAGGCGTGGGGGATGGCGAAGACGGTGACCACGTCGGGGTCGTCGGGCAGGTGGGAGACGGAGAGGCCCGGCGGGAGTTTGGTCACGCCGCGGCACCACGGGCAGCGGATCTCCTTGTGGCTGCTGCGCATCTGCGTCAAGCAGACGGAGCAACACGTGTGGCGGCAGTCCAGCAGCTTTGGACGCCGCCGCGGGCTGAAGTAGTTGAAGCAGATCTGGCATTCCAGCGTGGAATCTTGGGACAGAGTCTCCATGGCAGCTCCCCGGTCCATCAGCGTCCTCTTACAGCCTGTTGGCGGCTACATGCTCGTCCATCTGGAAGGAAGCAGAGAACGCAGGTGAGATAATGAAGGGCAATTAGCTTGGCGGCAAGTAGTTGGTGTACAAATGATCAGAACCACATTGTGTACGGTGGGAACTCAATTTACGAACCGCCTCGATTTGTCAACTTTAGACCACGCCAAGTATATCTCCGCGTACCAACCATGTCTCATTCATTTGGTGTCACGCCTGCAGACAAAAAGCAGGGTGCAGCATTTTTGGAAATGCCACGTCACCTGCTAGCCACTTTTTGACAAGATTTTGCTAACTCGATACGGGCCCAAAAAGACAACAGACCGGTGTTGAAAGGAGACAATCCCTGTGGAGTTCAAAGTTGCAACGGATCAGGTTTTATTTTAGTTTGACTCCCTTAGTTCTGTTTTCAGTTGTGTTTGTTGGTTGCAATGGGTGCTGATTATTTTCAACTGCCTCTGATTAGTGTTCGGGACGCTCACCTGCTCGCGGGCACTAATCAGAGAGCTATCGTATTCCTGCTTTTCGCCACACTAAGTCTGGCGCTCTTGTTTGCTCATGCAACAAGTTACCTTACCTTGGATTCCTGGTTTCTAATACGACGTTTTAGTAGGACTTTGGTAAGCAATGAAGCCGCACCGCTTGATGGATTGTACTGTGCTTCAACATAGGAGTATTATTATGGTGTGTGTATAAGGTAAGACATATTATCTGGCATTTTTTTTCGAAATAATACGGAAAAGCAACTTTTCTTAACTTCAGGTACCTGCTGATCTGAATCTGTATCTCATTGTCCCATTGGGTTGAGTTTTTCCTTGCCCTGATGTGGGATCTGAGCCGAGGATGATTTAGGGCTGTATGAGTAAATGTTGATTGATTGATTGACTTGGGATCTGCATAAGTCCTGAAAATTTGGGCGCTTCCATCTTTGTTGTCCGTGTCGACGCCGAAGTCGATAAACTTCTTCTTTTTTTCTATCTTTTTGTTATGGGACATTCATCCTCCGCTGTTGCCATTTCTAATATTAGGTAGTGTAAAGTTCTTACTTATATCTGATAGTAAACTTGCCATGAAAGCACTAAAACATACTGGTGTCGTGAGTTGACAATATTCACCCAAGGATCTTTAATTATTAGAGAGTTCCGGTCGGACGGTTTTTCTCGGGATACATTACCGCCGTTGTAGGAAATGTGTCGGAAACATGCTAATGTCTGCACACATGCTAAATGTTCAAATTTGAATCTAAGCATGCTAACGTTTTACGCTAGCTGTGTAGCTCATTTTGTACAGTTCCACCTTAAACTCTTGGATTCAGACACTCGGCACCATCTTCAAGCTCGGTTGGTAGAGTGGCCGTGCCAGCAACTTGAGGGTTGCAGGTTCGATTCCCGCTTGTGCCATCCTAGTCACTGCCGTTGTGTCCTTGGGCAAGACACTTTACCCACCTGCTCCCAGTGCCACCCACACTGGTTTAAATGTAACTTAGATATTGGGTGTCACTATGTAAAGCGCTTTGAGTCACTTGAGAAAAGCGCTATATAAATATAATTCACTTCACAATTCAATTCAAAGTACGGCGGCCCCCACCCATAGGTCCATGGTCCATTTTCTAGTTGACATTATTATTACATTTAGGCCATTTGTGGTTCCTACCAAAAATTATTGTTTTCTGCACATTTTGGCTTCTCTGTCCTAGACCATGTTGACCCAGAGGCCGTGGTTTGACTTAAACCGAGTGACAGTGGTGTGACTTCTGTCGACACACCTTTAGGGCAGTTTGGCTTGTACCGTACGAGACATATCCCTACACTTTGCCGTATGTTTGCCTTTCATTTAAATGTGTCCGCTGAGGCGGGGTTTCTTTAATGCCGAGTCGCACAGATTAATTAAAGCTTGTGTGGATGTGTGAAAAGAGCCCGATCAGCAGGAATCACACTTCCCGCAGACGGACGGCGAGAAGGTGATGGAGAGGACGTCTAAGGAAGTAGAATTCCCCCCCCCCCCCCCCCCCCCCCCTTGTAAAATTGCTTTTCAAGTACATGCAGTGCTTCACTTGAAAATGATTTTCCACACTCCATTTCAGCCAGCCATTAGTCAGCCGTTTCCACGCATATGGCCAAGCGCCAAGTCGGTAGTCAGCGTATTTCACCGAAACCGAAAGAAACTCTGGGGAATGAATCGCCGCCTTTAGGAGGTGACGGTTTTATTTCAGAGGGTCAGAGTTGTACTATTGCTTTGACTATTGCTATGGCTATGACTATGGCTATGACTTTGACTAATGCTATGACTTTGACTAATGCTATGACTTTAACTAATGCTATGACTATGGCTATGACGATGACTTTGACTATGGTTTTGACTATGGCTTTGACTATGGCTATTGCTATGACTCTGACTATGGCTCTGGCTATGACTATGGCTTTGACTATTGCTATGGTTATTGCTATGGCTTTGACTATGGCTTTGACTATGGCTATGACTTTGACTATGGCTAAGGCTTTGACTATGGCTATGGCTTTGACTATGACTATGGCTTTGACTATGGCTATGACTGTGGCTATGGCTTTGACTATGGCTATGACTGTGGCTATGGCTTTGACTATGGCTATGACTATGGCTATGGCTTTGACTATGACTATGACTGTGGCTATGACTATGGCTATGGCTATGACTGTGGCTATGGCTTTGACTATGACTATGGCTTTGACTATGGCTATGACTATGGCTATGACTGTGACTATGGCCATAGCTATGACTATGACTTTAACTAATGCTATAAGTATGGCTTTGACTTTGACTATGGCTTTGACTATGACTTTGACTATGGCTCTGGCTATGACTATGGCTATGACTATGGCTTTGACTATTGCTATGGCTATTGCTATGGCTATGACTATGGCTATGACTTTGACTATGGCGATGGCTATGACTATGGCTATGACTGTGGCTATGACTATGGCTATGACTGTGGCTATGACTATGGCTATGACTTTGACTATGGCTAAGGCTTTGACTATGGCTTTGACTGTGGCTATGACTGTGGCTATGACTGTGGCTATGACTATGGCTGTGACTGTGGCTATGACTATGGCTATGACTTTGACTATGGCTAAGGCTTTGACTATGGCTATGACTGTGGCTATGGCTTTGACTATGACTATGGCTTTGACTATGGCTTTGAGTATGGCTATGACTATGGCTATGACTGTGACTATGGCTATGACTTTAACTAATGCTATGAGTATGGCTTTGACTTTGACTATGGCTTTGACTATGATTTTGACTATGGCTCTGGCTATGACTATGGCTATGACTATGGCTTTGACTATTGCTATGGCTATTGCTATGGCTATGACTATGGCTATGACTTTGACTATGGTGATGGCTATGACTATGGCTATGACTGTGGCTATGACTATAACTATGACTGTGGCTATGGCTATGGCTTTGACTGTGACTATGGCTTTGACTATGGCTATGAATGGTTATGACTATGGTTATGACTTTGACTATGGCTATGACTGTGGCTATGACTATGGCCATGGCTTTGACAATGGCGATGGCTATGTCTATGACTGTGGTTGACGATGGCTTTGACTATGACTATGATTATGGCTATGACTATGGGAGGCGGGGTAGGGGTGCATGTGGCACACAGAACATCAATTTCAACACTTCTATTAGCTCGGGGTCCAGTCTACCCGGACATCTTATATGTAATAGAAATGTGTAGGGGGGATGTATGGTGTGTGGTCATTAAATATGTATTCTGATATATGTTCTTCACAGAAAATGAGCCAAAATCAGTGAGTCTCAGTTTGCAAAACCATACAAGGGTTAATGTTTGTCCTGTCATCACAGACGTCCCCTGCGATTTTCGCGTCCATCGGTCAATCTGGTAGGAGGGGCTCATTCTCCCTCATTCTAAAAGGTGGAGCTAGAGAGCCAATTTAGAAATTATACGAAAGGGTGAATGGATGGATGGACGGATGTTTAAAAAAACATATTGCTTGATTTTATTCTGTACCAACAAGACATAAGAAGCTGAGCAATTAGCCAACTCGCGACCTCAACGTGCCCTGCAGTTCTATCCATGCCCCGCCCCCACAACAAGGTCAAGGAGAAGCACAAACAAATCCTGATGGACTTAAGGAGGGCTGAAGGCCATGATGGGGTCTTCCACCGAAGACGAGGATTAGCTTTGATTTGACATGAATGTGTCCCGTGGCTCGATATTCCCACACACACACACACACACACCTCTCGTCTTCATCTTCCATTATATTCGGGATTTTATGTTGACGTCAGCTTCCTGTAACCATGACAACCAGCCCAGGTCATCAATGGGAGAAGAAGAAAAAATTCCACCGGCTAATTTCTATTCTCAGCATCAGTAGCCAGTCTGCTCGGGAGGTCATGGTTGGGGGGAAAAAAAAATAGCATAAGGCGCGGTCATGTGATTTATCTGCGGTGTCGCTTTGTAACTCATTTAAGGCAACAAATACACAACAAACAACACAACATTGGTTTTAACGACCACTTTTTGTATTTTATTTGTCCCCAGACGGGATCACTAACGACTCCACCAGAGGGCAGTCATGACATCACCACATTTCGTCATCATGCAGGTGGTCGGGCAGCGCAACATAATCCCCCCTGAGAGGTAACACACACACACACACACACGCTCCTCCGGGGCCTACAAGTACAATCAACCAATGGGAAAGAGCACAAGTTAAAAATAACCCCACACACAGCTGGCCAAGGAGGAAACGGTGAACTACCCAGCTCGTAAATCTGAACGCCGCCAGTGAAAATGTCACGCCACCGTGAGCGTCATGTATGTCCGTGTGGACGGCGCAGTTGTTGCAGGCAAAGAAAAACCGAGAACGAAGTAACGCAACAATAAAGGTCAATCATTCATAAAAATGAAGCTAATAAACGTTAATGGCGGCCTTTTACTGCCCCGCATTTTCTTCTTGAACGTCCGCCAAGAGCGGCGGCGCTTAACGACACCCCCGCTGGTCTGAGCGCTGGGAACACAGACAGCAGTGCAGACGGTCCAATGCGGGAGCAAACCTTTGCTGGAGCGTACACAACCCGAAAGAGTAATCACCGGGTTGGAACAAGCTGCACTAACAAACATCAACGCAACACGGGAGTCAAACCGGGGGCACCAAGTATGAAGATGGAAGTTATCTAAACGGAGCGAGAAGATGGGACTGCTGGAGCAATGTAGGAGATGACTTTTACCCAAGAGGAGACTAAGGGCAGCAAGAAAAGAGACTTGCAAAAAAGTGAGATACAATAAATGATTGAAGGTGGACTGCTTAAACAAAGTGAGGAGACACATTTGATCCAAGAGGAGACTGAGGACAGCAAGAAAACTGACCGCTGCAACAAAGTCAGGAGACACATTTTATCCAAGAGGAGGCTGAGGGCAGCAAGAAAACTGACTGCTGTAAAACCATGGAGACCCAATTTTATCTAAAAGTAAACTGAGAGGGAAAAAAATGGTCTGTTACAGTAAAGTAATGAAATTAGGTTTATCCGAGAAGAGACTGAGGGCAGCAAGGAAACTGACCGCTGCAACAAAGTGAAGAGACACATTTTATCCAAGAGGAGACTGAGGGCAGCAAGAAAACTGACTGCTGTAAAACCATGGAGACCCAATTTTATCTAAAAGTAAACTGAGAGGGAAAAAATTGGTCTGTTACAGTAAAGTAATGAAATTAGGTTTATCCGAGAGGAGACTGAGGGCAGCAAGGAAACTGACCGCTGCAACAAAGTGAAGAGACACATTTTATCCAAGAGGAGACTGAGGGCAGCAAGGAAACAGACTGCTGTAAAACCATGAAGAGACCCAATTTTATCTAAAAGGAAACTGAGCGGGAAAAAATGAGGTCCGTTACAGTAAAGTAAGAAAATTAGGTTTATCCGAGAGGAGACTGAGGGCAGCAAGAAAACTGACTGCTGCAACAAATTGAGGAGACACATTTTATCCAAGAGGAGACTGAGGGCAGCAAGGAAACTGACTGCTGTAAAACCATGAAGAGACCCAATTTTATCTAAAAGGAAACTGAGGGGAAAAAACATTTGGTCCGTTACAGTAAAGTAAGGAGATTAGGTTTATCCGAGAGAAGACTGAGGGCAGGAAGAAAACTGACTGCTGCAACAAAGTGAGGAGACACATTTTATCCAAGAGGAGACTGAGGGCAGCAAGAAAACTGACTGCTGTAAAACCATGGAGACCCAATTTTATCTAAAAGTAAACTGAGAGGGAAAAAAATTGGTCTGTTACAGTAAAGTAATGAAATTAGGTTTATCCGAGAGGAGACTGAGGGCAGCAAGGAAACTGACCGCTGCAACAAAGTGAAGAGACACATTGTATCCAAGAGGAGACTGAGGGCAGCAAGGAAACAGACTGCTGTAAAACCATGTAGAGACCCAATTTTATCTAAAAGGAAACTGAGCGGGAAAAAATGAGGTCCGTTACAGTAAAGTAAGAAAATTAGGTTTATCCGAGAGGAGACTGAGGGCAGCAAGGAAACTGACTGCTGTAAAACCATGAAGAGACCCAATTTTATCTAAAAGGAAACTGAGGGGAAAAAACATTTGGTCCGTTACAGTAAAGTAAGGAGATTAGGTTTATCCGAGAGAAGACTGAGGGCAGGAAGAAAACTGACTGCTGCAACAAAGTGAAGAGACACATTTTATTCAAGAGGAGACTGAGGGCAGCAAGGAAACTGACTGCTGTAAAACCATGAAGAGACCCAATTTTATCTAAAAGGAAACTGAGGGGAAAAAACATTTGGTCCGTTACAGTAAAGTAAGGAAATTAGGTTTATCCGAGAGGAGACGCAGGGCAGCAAAAAAACTTAAGAGTGAGGAGACACATTTTCAAGAGGACACCGAGGGTAAAAAATGTGTTCTGGTACAGCAAAGTAAGGAAATGAAGTTTATCCGAGAGGAGACTGAGGACAGCGAGAAAACGGACTGCTGCAACAAAGTGAGGAGACACATTTTCAAGAGGAGACTTAGGGGGAAAAATATGGTCTGTTACAGAAAAGTAAGGAAATTAGGTTTATTTGAGAGGAGACTGAGGGCAGCGAGAAAACAGACTGCTGCAACTAAGTGAGAAGACACATTTTCAAGACGAAAAGTAAGGGTAAAAAATGTGTTCTGTTACAGCAAAGTAAGGAAATTGGGTTTATCCGAGAGGAGACCGAGGACAGCAAGAAATCGGACTGCTGCAACAATGTGAGGAGACACGTTTTCAAGCAGAGGCTGAGGGTAAAGAATATGGTCTGTTATGGCAAAGTAAGAAGACACGTTTTATCCAAGAGGAGACTGAGGGAAGCGGGAAAACGGACTGCCACAACAAAGTGAGGAGGCATATTTTATCCAAGAGGATAACAAGAGTATGGTTCGTTGCAGCAATTAAGGAGACAAATGTTATCCAAAAGGAGACTGAGGGCGGCAAGCAAATAGTCCTCTGCAGCAAAGCAAGGAGACACATTTTCTCTGAGGTAAGACTGAGGGCAGGAAAAAAAAACAACTACTGCGACAAAGGGGAGACTGTAGCACGGCAACAGGCCAAGCTAACATTTGGAGACACATTTTCAAGAGGAGACTGAGGGTAAAAAAATATGGTCTGTTTTATCAAATTAAGAAGACACACTTTACCCAAGAGGAGACTGAGGGCAGCAAGAAAACAGACTGCCGCAACAAAGTGAGGAGGCATATTTTATCCAAGAGGATAACAAGAGTATGGTTCGTTGCAGCAATTAAGGAGACGAATGTTATCCAAAAGGAGACTGAGGGCGGCAAGCAAATAGTCCTCTGTAGCAAAGCAAGGAGACACATTTTCTCTGAGGTGAGACTGAGGGCAGGAAAAAAAAACAACTACTGCGACAAAGGGGAGACTGTAGCACGGCAACAGGCCAAGCTAACATGTAGTGACACATTTTCAAGAGGAGACTGGGGGTAAAAAAAAATATGGTCTGTTTTAGCAAATTAAGAAGACACACTTTACCCAAGAGGAGACTGAGGGCAGCAAGAAAACAGACTGTCGTAACAAAGTGAGGAGGCATATTTTATCCAAGAGGATAACAAGACTATGGTTTGTTGCAGCAAATAAGGAGACGAATGTTGTCCAAAAGGAGACTGAGGGCGGCAAGCAAATAGTCCTCTGTAGCAAAGCAAGGAGACACATTTTCTCTGAGGCAAGACTGAGGCCAGGAAAAAAACCAACTACTGCGACAAAGTGGAGACTGTAGCACGGCAACAGGCCAAGCTAACATTTAGTGACACATTTTCAAGAGGAGACTGAGGGTAAAAAAATATGGTCTGTTTTAGCAAATTAAGAAGACACACTTTACCCAAGAGGAGACTGAGGGCAGCAAAAAAACAGACTGCCGCAACAAAGTGAGGAGGCATATTTTTTCCAAGATATATAACAAGTCTATGTTTCGTTGCAGCAAATAAGGAGACAATTTTTATCCAAGAGGAGACTGAGGGCAGCAAGAATGTAGACCACTGTAGCAAAGCAAAGAGACACACTGCGACAAAACAAACAAAAATAAATACAAAAGTGCGACGGCGGGGAGACTAGCACTTGAACACTGACTAATTTTGCTGCCTAGACGGGTTGCCAAGGAAATCAAAACAGGAAGGAAGTTGTCACATAGTTGGAAAAAGACGCCATCAGCGGTAGGAATGTAACTCCTACTGTAACGGCGTCCTCAGGTGACCAGAAGTGTGACGGCGTCACGAGGACGCGGAAGGTTCTAGAAGCGGGTGTCGCTCACGTCAACATCAGCTGCTGCACCACGCTGCTCAGCATGTGGACCTACAGCAGGTAAACACAGCACACACCACGCGGGAGGGGGAGGAGCCTGCCTGTGATGTCATCAGTCAGGGTGGGAGGGGTTTATCTCATGTTCTCATCACAACCAAGCACTTTGCCCTTCCTGCTCCATCAGATTACATCGCTGTTACCTCCACCAAGGAGATTGTCTTCTTATCAGCGTGCAACTTCCTGCCCGCGCTGCTGATTGTGTGTTTAATCTGCTCACAGCCAGCATGATGCTGACCTTTTTGATTTGGACGCGGGCGTCCACATTCATGCCGCTGAACAATCAAAGCAGGCGGGGGCCAGGTTGATATTTGTCATTTTCAAAACCAATACAATACATTGATTTTTTTTTTTAACCTTTCCCATTCCCCTTAATTTGGGTCTTGGGTTTCACTCATAAATATGTCAAAAACAAGTCATATGTTATTGTTATTATGGGCCTGCTGGAGTGCCATGCATGTGAATGGGCGCTGGCATTGCAGCAGGGCCATGTGAGATTCTCCACCCTGAGATCGGTAGGTCATGAGTTAAAACCCCGGCCGAGTCATACCGAAGACTATAAAAATGGGACCCATTACCTCCCTGCTTGGCACTCAGCATCAAGGGTTGGAATTGGGGGTTAAATCACCCAAAAATGATTCCCGGGCGCGACCACCGCTGCTGCTCACTGCTCCCCTCACATCCCAGGGGGTCATCAAGGGTGATGGGTCAAATGCAGAGAATCTTTCCGCCACACCTAGTGTGTGTGTGACAATCATGGGTACTTCAACTTGAATTTTAAATTATGATGGCTCATGCATTGCAGCAGGCCCATATTATTATTGCTCATGCATTGCAGCAGGCCCATATTATTATTGCTCATGCATTGCAGCAGGCCCATATTATTATTGCTCATGCATAGCAACAAGCCCATATTATGATTACTCATGCATAGCAGCAGGACCCAATTATTATTGCTCATGCATAGCAGCAGGCCCATATTATTATTACTTATGCATAGCAGCAGGCCCATATTATTATTGCTCATGCATAGCAGCAGGCCCATATTATTATTGCTCATGCATAGCAGCAGGCCCATATTATTATTGCTCATGCATAGCAGCAGGCCCATATTATTATTGCTCATGCATAGCAGCAGGACCATATTATTATTGCTCATGCATAGCAGCAGGCACATATTATGATTGCTCATGCATAGCAGCAGGCCCATATTATTATTGCTCATGCATAGCAGCAGGCGCATATTATGATTGCTCATGCATAGCAGCAGGCCCATATTATTATTGCTCATGCATAGCAGCAGGCGCATATTATGATTGCTCATGCATTGCAGCAGGCCCATATTATGATTACTCACGCATAGCACCAGGCCCATATTATTATTGCTCATGCATAGCAGCAGGCCCATATTATTATTGCTCATGCATAGCAGCAGGCCCATATTATAATTGCTCATGCATAGCAGCAGGCCCATATTATTATTGCTCATGCATAGCAGCAGGGCCATATTATTATTGCTCATGCATAGCAGCAGGGCCATATTATTATTGCTCATGCATAGCAGCAGGCCCATATTATTATTGCTCATGCATAGCAGCAGGGCCATATTATTATTGCTCATGCATAGCAGCAGGGCCATATTATTATTGCTCATGCTTAGCAGCAGGCCCATATTATTATTGCTCATGCATAGCAGCAGGGCCATATTATTATTGCTCATGCATAGCAGCAGGCCCATATTATTATTGCTCATGCATTGCAGCAGGCCCATATTATTATTGCTCATGCATAGCAGCAGGGCCATATTATTATTGCTCATGCATAGCAGCAGGCCCATAATATAATTGCTCATGCATAGCAGCAGGGCCATAGTATGATTGGTCATGCATAGCAGCAGGCGAATATTATCATTGCTCATGCATAGCAGCAGGCCCATATTATTATTGCTCATGCATAGCAGCAGGCCCGTATAATGATTCCTCATGCATAGCAGCAGGCCCATATTATTATTGCTCATGCATAGCAGCAGGCCCATATTATTATTGCTCATGCATAGCAGCAGGCCTATATTATTATTGCTCATGCATAGCAGCAGGACCCAATTATTATTGCTCATGCATAGCAGCAGGCCCATATTATTATTACTTATGCATAGCAGCAGGCCCATATTATTATTGCTCATGCATTGCAGCAGGCCCATATTATTATTGCTCATGCATAGCAGCAGGCCCATATTATGATTGCTCATGCATAGCACCAGGCCCATATTATTATTGCTCATGCATAGCAGCAGGCCCATATTATTATTACTTATGCATAGCAGCAGGCCCATATTATTATTGCTCATGCATTGCAGCAGGCCCATATTATTATTGCTCATGCATAGCAGCAGGCCCATATTATGATTGCTCATGCATAGCACCAGGCCCATATTATTATTGCTCATGTATTGCAGCAGGCCCATATTATGATTTTCCATTTTTATAACCCAATGCAGCCCCCGACTAAATAAAGATGCAATAGCATCTTTATTTAGTCCTGTAAAGAACTATCTTGACACAAAAAAAAACAACAACATTAACCTACGGGACCAAATGTCTGTCTTGATAGAAAATAATTCAGAATTCAGCTCACACTTATTCAAGTTTTGACAAACAAGTAACTTTTAACGTCATTATTGAGTCGAGCCCTCCAAGTGGCACACGCAAAAGAAAGCAAGACGCCGTCACCACGACCACAGGGGGCGACGTTAGCCATCTCTAAACCAAATTACCCGGCGGAAAACTGCTGAGGTCTCAACCTTTAATAGGATCACGGCGAAAGCAAATCAGTGGCGGCCTCCGCTGCGCGTAATAACCAAAGGTACGTCAAACAAGGCCTTCCATTTCCCGCTCCTACCCCCGTCACCGCTGTGTAACACCTTCATCGACGCTCTCTCCCACAGGAGACAAATAGAAATGTCAGGACACGACCCCCCCGGCCTTTTCACTCCTCATTCATACCGCCGTACTTCATCCTTGTCCACCACTTGTCATGGATGCTGCACATGAAGACGTGCAGGGAGTAGGGATGGCACACTAAAATCCATATTGCAACCTCTTGTGATAACGATGTACAGTATGTCACCATTTATTAAACAGGCATATGAATGATAATAGAAGCATTTACACGGACTCATCTTCTGTTGTAACATGGTTCTATTTACACTTATGTTGAAATGTAATAAGCATTTGTTTTGTATTGTAGACTACTGTATTTTTCGGGCTATAAAGCGCACTTAAAATCCTTTCATTTTCTCGAAACTCGACATAACCTGGTGCACCTAATGTAGGGAATCATTTTGATTTTGCTTATCGACCTTGAAGCTATTTTATTTTGTACAAACCCCGTTTCCATATGAGTTGGGAAATTGTGTTAGATGTAAATATAAACGGAATACAATGATTTGCTAATCCTTTTCAACCCATATTCAGTTGAATGCACTACAAAGACAAGATACTTGATGTTGAAACTCATAAACTTTTTTTTTTTGGTAAATAATAATTAAATTAGAATTTCATGGCTGCAACATGTGCCAAAGTAGTTGGGAAACGGCATGTTCACCACTGTGTTACATCACCTTTTCTTTTTAACAACACTCAATAAACCTTTGGAAATTGAGGACACACATTTTTGAAGCTTTTCAGGTGGAATTCTTTCCCATTCTTGTTTTATGTACATCTTAAGTTGTTCAACAGTCCAGGGTCTCCGTTGTGGTATTTTAGGCTTAGTAATGCGCCACGCATTTTCGATGGGAGACAGGTCTTGACTGCGGGCGGGCCAGGAAAGTGCACGCACTCTTTTTTTACGAAGCCACGCTGTTGTAACACGTGCTGAATGTGGCTTGGCATTGTCTTGCTGAAATAAGCAGGGGCGTCCATGAAAAAGATGGCACTTAAATGGCAGCATATGTTGTTCCAAAACCTGTATGTACCTTTTAGCATTAATGGTGCCTTCACAGATGTATAAGTTACCCATGCCTTGGGCACTAATGCACCCCCATACCATCACCGATGCTGGCTTTTGAACTTTGCGTCGATAACAGTCTGGATGGTTCGCTTCCCCTTTGGTCCGGATGACACCATGTCGAATATTTCCAAAAACAATTTGAAATGTGGACTCGTCAGAGCACAGAACACTTTTCCACTTTGCATCAGTCCAATGTTAGATGATCTCGGGCCCAGAGAAGCCGGCGGCGTTTCTGGATGTTGTTGATGTTCGCATAGTATAGCTTTCACTTGCACTTACAGATGTAGCAACAAACTGTATTTAGTGACAGTGGTTTTCTGAAGTGTTCCTGAGCCCATGTGGGGATATCCTTTAGAGATTGATGTCGGTTTTTGATACAGTGCCGTTTGAAGGATCGAAGGTCACGGTCATTCAATGTTGGTTTCCGGCCATGCCGCTTACGTGGGGTGATTTCTCCGGATTCTCTGAACCTTTTGATGATATTATGGACCGTAGATGTTGAAATTCATAAATTTCTTACAATTGCACTTTGAGAAACGTTGTTCTTAAACTGTTTGACTGTTTCCTCACGCAGTTGTGGACAAAGGGGTGTACTGAGCATTTTTTGGGAAGCTGTTTTTATACCCAATCATGGCACCCACCTGTTCCCAATTAGCCTGCACACCCGTGGGATGTTCCAAATAAGTGTTTGATGAGCATTCCTCAACTTTATCAGTATTTATTGCCACCTTTCCCAACTTCTTTGTCACGTGTTGCTGGCATCGAATTCTAAAGTTAATTATTATTCGCAACAAAAAAAATGTTTATCAGTTTGAACGTCAAATATGTTGTCTTTGTAGCATATTCAACTGAATATGGGTTGAAAATGATTTGCAAATCATTGTATTCTGTTTATATTTACATCTAACACAATTTCCCAACTCAATTGGAAACAGGGTTTGTAAGAGATACGTGTTGACTGCAATAAGACTCAAGTAAACAACACAAAACTTTAAATGGTCCATAGAGTGGCCGTGCATGCAACCTGATGGTTCCTGGTTCGATCCCAAGCTTCTACCAACCTTTGTAGTCGATAAGCTGCTTCTTTTTCTCTAAAAAAAGAAAAAAAAAAAAAGTACGGGATCTGGTACCCATCCCTCCTCTCCACTGAATCGTGTTTAGTAGCGGCAAGCATCAGCCATTAGCCTCTCGCCGCTAATGTGGACATTTGAAGTCTTCATCTCTCTCTAGGGACAAGATGAATGTCAAAAAAAAAAAAAAAAAAAAGTCTGCTAAAGAAAGAGAAACGTGTCCCTCAGGGAGATAAATTGCTGTTATTGTTCTGGAGGAAGCAAGCGGCGTCGCACACTAATTGCTGCATTCATTTCCAAACGCTCGTCATTAATCATCCCAGATAAGCCATCATAATTATCTCCAAGTCGGCGCTTTATCGACGACAAACTGAGTGTCCTTTACCTCGTCGCGCACGTCTGGCTGCTTTTGTCACAAATCGCATTGTTCAGCAGCCGTCCAATTAAAAGACTTGAGTTATTCCACGCCGAGGTGCAGGGCGGACGCAGCGGGCGGGCTTCTTTCTCATTAGCGGCGGCCTTCTGTCCTGTGGCGGCCGAGCAGGGCTTTTAATAACGTCTCGTATTCACCTTCCGCTTTGTCGCCGCCTGCGACCAATGCTCCGAGTCCAAGTCCAAAGTGGGATTTATCCTCAATCTACCGTATTTGTCCGACCAGAGGGCGCCCCGGATTATAAGGCGCACTGCCGGTGAGCGGGTCTAGTCAGGTACTTCCATACAAAATGCACACCGGATTATAAGGCGCATTAAATATAATTTGTTTTTTTTCTCAATGTAAAAGACTTCCTTGTGGTCTACATCAGTTTTTTTCAACCTTTTTTTGAGCCAAGGCACATTTTTTAGTGTTTAAAAACACTAAAGTTTGGTGTTGTTTACTTGAGTCTTATTGCAGTCTACACGTATCTCTTATGTGCGACTGCCATCTACTGGTCACACTTATCATTACATCACGTACCAAATAAAATAGCTGCGAGGTCGGTAAGAACAACCAGAATTATTCCGTACATTAACCGCACTGTTGAGTTTTGAGGAAAAAAAATACATTTTAAGTGCGCCTTAAAGTCCAGAAAATACGGTAATGTAGTTAATCATAGAACTGGCAGCCAATATTATTAAAAGGTCGATTCTGAATCGAATTGTTACCCCCAAGAATCAAATCAAATCGTGTGCTGCTACCGATCCGTTGTGGTGAAGAAGGAGCTGAGCCGGAAGGCAAAGCTCTCAATTTACCGGTCGATCTACGTTCCCATCCTCAACTATGGTCATGAGTTTTGAGTCATGACCGAAAAGGATAAGATCGCGGGTACAAGCGGCCGAAATTAGTTTCCTCCGCGCGGTGGTGGGGCTCTCCCTTAGAGATAGGGTGAGAAGCTCTGCCATCCGGGAGGAACTCAAAGTAAAGCCGCTGCTCCTTCACATCGAGAGGAGCCAGATGAGGTGGTTCGGGCATCTGGTCAGGATGCCACCTGAATGCCTCCCTAGGGAGGTGTTTAGGGCACGTCCAACCGGTAGGAGGCCACGGGGAAGACCCAGGACACGTTGGGAAGACTATGTCTCCCGGCTGGCCTGGGAACGCCTCGGGATCCCCCGGGAAGAGCTAGACGAAGTGGCTGGGGAAAGGGAAGTCTGGGTTTCCCTGCTTAGGCTGTTGCCCCCGCGACCCGACCTCGGATAAGCGGAAGAAGATGTATGGATGGATGGATGTTGCTCAAAGATTCACGGCCCTAATATGAAATAATTATTATTTTTTTAAAAAGATAAAATAATAGTAACAATATGAACAATAAATACCGTATTTCCTTGAATTGCCGCCGGGTATATAGTATGCGCCTGCCTAGAATTACTGCCGGGTCGAACTCGTTTCGCAAGATATTATTTTTATTAGCGTTTGTCTAGAATTTCCGCCGGGTCAAACTCGTTTCGCAAAATAATTAGCATATGCCTAGAATTTCCACAGGGTCAAACTCGTCACGTCACGAGTGACACTTCCCCTGTCATCATTTTCAAAAGGGAGGAGGCTGATTTCAATCATTTGAAATCGCATAAATGCAAGAATATTAAGAGCTATTAAGTAGGATTTAAGGTCCAAGCTATTGAATATGCTAAAAATAACAGTAAGCAGCAATGTTTTATCAATATACCGTAGCTGCGTGTGTGAAATATGAGTCATTAAATGACTCCCGCCTCCTGCTGGTAGAGGGCGCTAGTGATCCTTCTTGCGACCACTCGGCTGCAGAAGAAGTGACAACAAGCAGCGATCGTTTATTTTTTCCTCTCGCTTGCACTTTTAACATGGAGGATTACATATCTAAAATAAAACAGTTTTCTAAACTGGACTTTCAATGGAAGCAGGAGGTAATAAAGGAAGATCTCCATCGAGACAGAGAGACTTTTAAAACTGAAGAAAGATAAGGAAGACTTCTATAAACAAGTTATGGATGCTTTTGATCAGAAGGAGCTGCGCATGGACTTCATTTATAAGTAAAGGTAAGACCATGCAGTGGTTCACACAGGTCAGGCATCTATTTGTGGTGGTGTGGTTGGGGGGGGGGGGGCACAGGCAGTGGCAGATGACTAAGAAGAACGCGGAGTTGGAATATAATTACAACACTTTATGTACATATTTATATAATATTTACATATTTATACAACATGTAACTACAAGCGGGCTTCACGGTGGCAGAGGGGTTAGTGCGTCTGCCTCACAATACGAAGGTCCTGCAGTCCTGGGTTCAAATCCAGGCTCGGGATCTTTCTGTGTGGAGTTTGCATGTTCTCCCCGTGAATGCGTGGGTTCCCTCCGGGTACTCCGGCTTCCTCCCACCTCCAAAGACATGCACCTGGGGATAGGTTGATTGGCAACACTAAATTGGCCCTAGTGTGTGAATGTTGTCTGTCTATCTGTGTTGGCCCTGCGATGAGGTGGCGACTTGTCCAGGGTGTACCACGCCTTCCGCCCGATTGTAGCTGAGATAGGCGCCAGCGCCCCCCGCAACCCCAAAAAGGGAATAAGCGGTAGAAAAATGGATGGATGGATGGTAACTACAAGCTCCATTCACAGACAGAGTCCCGTTTCTTTAATTAGCGGTCGAGCGAGTCAAAAGCCGAAAAACTCACAGCCCAGTGGGACGTCAATGTAAATGACTATGAGAAACCTTGGAGAGGACCGCAGATGTGGGTGACCCCGTCCCCTCTTGGGGAGACCGGATGCAGTGGATGTCGAGTGGGTCTAACATAATATTGTGAAAGTCCAGTTCATAGTGGATCTAACTCAGGGGTAGGGAACCTATGGCTCGAGAGCCAGATGTGGCTCTTTTGATGACTGCATCTGGCTCTCGGATAAATCTTAGCTGACGTTGCTTAACACGATAAGTAATTAATAGTTCCGCTGGTTATCACAGTGTTAAAAATAACGTTCAAAATAGAAAACATTCTCATGCATTTAAATTCTTTCTTGGCGGGCCGCCACAAATAAATTATTGTGTTGGAAACCCTGAAATAATAACGTTTTTTTTTTAATTAAATGTGCTTTTCATGATGGTAGCCTTACATCACACTCACATTTATAAGCGCAGGCCTAAATTTACCGCATGCCTTTGGTAAAGCGTGAGAAGAGGTTTTAAATTAATTACCCGCCCCGGCGGCAATTCAAGGAAATACGGTAAATAGATTTTTTTTTTAAAAGAAACAAAAGATAAATGCATTCCTGAACAGCTATTTTCACTTCTACTTTAAGAGAGGCTTTTTCCCCGTGTTCTGAAGGATATATTCCATCATGTTAAAAAAAAAAAAAGACGCCGCACGAACGACCTTACCGATCCGTGTGAGGTCTCAACGGCGGCCACCAACCCCCCCTCCCCCCCCCGACGCCATGTCAGTGCCCACCGCTACCACGTGACCGTGAACCTTGCCGCCAGCAAGGTGCTGGGCGAGGCGAGCCCCCCTCCCCGCCCCCGCCATGGAGGTGCGGCGGGATGTTTGACGACGCGGAAGGCAGCGGTTTGTCTCGCGTTGCCGCCGAGATGCGCGGTCGGCTGACAGTGAGACAGGAAATAAGACTTCCCCGTCGTCCTCTAATGGATGGCGAGCGGCGACCACGCCAGCGGACGTGCTCCCGCCCGCGCCGCCGCCATCCGTCAGCACTCGCAATCCGGCCTGCGAGCCGAAAGGACGCCATCGATCACGCCGGGAGACAGATGCTAAACAACAGAAACACCTGGGGAAATGCTGATTGATTCCAACTCTAAAATTATACCTCCTCTGGTGGATTTCTTTCATGGGACTGAAGTTGTCTCCATACCAACATTTTAGTACCGGTACCAAAATGTAAAGGAGACCACAAAAAAAGGGCATTATAGGCTTTTTTTTTTTACATTAAACACATGTTTATTATTGCGGGCGGCATAGCTCGGTTGGTAGAGTGGCCGTGCCAGCAACTTGAGGGTTGCAGGTTCGATTCCCGCTTCCGCCATCCTAGTCACTGCCGTTGTGTCCTTGGGCAAGACACTTTACCCAGTGCCACCCACACTGGTTTAAATGTAACTTAGATATTGGGTTTCACTATGTAAAGCGCTTTGAGTCACTCGAGAAAAGCGCTATATAAATATAATTCACTTCACTTCACAATTTAGTCCTTAAATAAAATAGTGAACATACCAGATAACTTGTCTTTTTGTAGTAAGTGAACAAACAATCAATCAATCAATCAATGTTTATTTATATAGCCCTAAATAAACAAGTGTCTCAAAGGGCTGCACAAGCCACAACGACATCCTCGGTTCAGAGCCCGCAAAAGGGGCAAGGAAAAACTCACAGCCCAGTGGGACGTCAATGTAAATGACTATGAGAAACCTTGGAGAGGACCGCAGATGTGGGTGACCCCGTCCCCTCTAGGGGAGACCGGATGCAATGGATGTCGAGTGGGTCTAACATAATATTGTGAAAGTCCAGTCCATAGTGGATCTAACTCAGGGGTAGGGAACCTATGGCTCGAGAGCCAGATGTGGCTCTTTTGATGACTGCATCTGGCTCTCGGATAAATCTTAGCTGACGTTGCTTAACACGATAAGTAATTAATAGTTCCGCTGGTTATCACAGTGTTAAAAATAACGTTCAAAATAGAAAACATTCTCATGCATTTAAATCCATCCATCCATTTTCTACAGCACCTGTTCAAGAAGTCGCATTATTGGTAAGAAGTATTTGATCTATTATTGGCTAGCCGCAGAATAACAATGTTATTTGAAATAATAAGAGGCTTATTGTACTCTTAAAAAATGTTGTTATTAATTAAAAATGCTTGCATTTAGTTGTATTCAGTGTTAAAAAATATTATATGGTTCTCAAGGAAATACATTTAAAATATTTGGCTTTCATGGCTCTCTCAGCCAAAAAGGTTCCCGACCCCTGATCTAACTTAAAGGCCTACTGCAACCCCAACTACCGACCACGCAGTCTGATAGTTTATATATCAATGATGAAATATTAACATTGCAACACATGCCAATACGGCCGGGTTAGTTTAGTAAATTACAATTTTAAATTTCGCACCGACGTATCCTGCTGAAACGTCACAGTTTGATGACGCGTGCGCGTGACGTCACGCATTGTAGAGGACATTTTGTTCCAGCATCGTTCCCAGCTATTAGCTCCTCTGTTTTCACCGCGAAATTCCACAGTATTCTGGACATCTGTGTTGCTGGATATTTTGCAATTTGTTCAATGGACAATGGAGACATCAAAGAAGAAAGCTGTAGGTGGGAAGCGGTGTATTGCGGCCGAAAAATGACGGTGACGCTTTACTATGGAACAGAGATGTCAAGCGAACACGGTTGGATTGGACCACAAACGCAAAGTACAGTGTATTATGCAGCGATCATTTCAAAAGATCGTGTTTCGAAGAGAGTCCTTTGCGAAGGGCAGAGATGGGTATCGCCACCACCCGTTGACTGGTGCTGAAGAAAGGTGCAGGGCCGACCATCAGGTTGTACAGGTACAACCATATAATCTCACTAAAACACTAGCAACACAATAAGCAGATAAGGGATTTTCCAGAATTATCCTAGTAAATGTGTCTAATAACATCTGAATCGCTCCCACTGTATAGTCTTTTTTTTTTTTCTAGTCCTTCACTCTCACTTTCCTCATCCAGAAATCTTTCATCCTCGCTCAAATTAATTGGGGAAATCGTCGCTTTCTCAGTCCGAATCGCTCTCGCTGCTGGTGGCCATGATTGTAAACAATGTGAGGATGTGAGGAGCTCCACAACCCGTGACGTCACGCGCACATCGTCCGCTATTTCCGGTACAGGCAAGGCTTTTTTTGATCAGAACCAAAAGTTGCGACCTTTATCGTCGGTGTTCTCCACTAAATCCTTTCAGCAAAAATATGGCAATATCGCGAAATGATCAAGTATCACACAGAATGGACCTGCAATCCCTGTTTAAATAAGAAAACCTCAATTCAGTAGGCCTTAAATAGTGAGAGTCCAGTCCATAGTGGGGCCAGCAGGAGACCATCCCGAGCGGAGACGGGTCAGCAGCTCAGAGATCTCCCCAAAGGCTCCTAATTAGTCTGCTGACGTATGCAGTAACATATTGTGTCATTTATCTACCTATTATTTTGTCAACATTATAAAGGACAAGCTGTAAAAAAGTTGTATTAATCTACTTGCTCATTTACTGTTGATATCTGCTTATTTTCTATTTTAACATGTTCTATCTATACTTCTGTTAAAATGTAATAATCACTTATTCTTCTCTTCTTTGATACTTTATGTTAGTTTTGGATGATACCACACATTTAGGTATCGATCCGATACCAAGTAGTTACAGGATCATATTGTCAGAATAATTGACCCCCCGTCCTTTAGAAACAGCGTCAGAGCGTGGCGGGACACTGTACAAGGGCACAGGTCGACGTGTTTCTCCCCATTGAGCCAAATTTAATTCTGTCTCTGCTTAATTCCTTGCTTCTTTGTCTGTTTAATAGATGCCATCAGTGTTTGAACCTGACACATACATTGGTCATAATTTAAAAGTTCTCATGTGTCCAGGGACGTATTTCCTGAGTTTATGAACATAATATGATTTTTTTTTTTAAAGATAAAAGATTTTGTGACAATATAGATGTATCGACTAGCTTTTGTATTTGGTATCATTACAGTGGATGTCAGGTGTAGATCCACCCATGGCTTTTGTTTACATTGTGACGCCAATGAGCTGTTGTATCCTCCTACGGTGTGTCGTGAAGCATGTTTAGCTATTGCTGGTCCTGCAGTGATAATGATACTTGTAAGAAACTCACTTTATTTGTCGCCTTGGAGGCGAGGATTAGTGATTTAGAAGTAGCTCGGACACCGACTGTGGATAAACGTTACCTGCTAGCTAGCTCGCCATGTCTTAAAGCACCTCTTCCTGATAAAAATAAAAACATAGTTGTCTTACTTAAGGATTGTGAAGGGAAAGTTCCAAATTTCCAAAATTGTGCAGTTTCTCTTTAAAGAAAACTCTCGGATTCACTTTTATTTTTTTCATTAAAAAAAAACTAATGACAAAAAACAAATTGTATTCATTTATGTATTATTTACATTCACTTTTCTGGTTCCTTGTTCCGATATGTAGTAGTTTATCCCTAGTAGAGCAGTATAATAAGTTTTTTAGACTTTTTGTATTTATTAATGCATTTTTTCCTCCTTATTATTTGTGTATTGTTTCTGTATTGTTAAAATGCTCTCGTGCTGCAGCGTTTTTTTAGGTGAGGGACAATTCTACCTCGTGATGTCACTGCCAAAGCATGGAAATGTGGCACCACCTCATGGAACGTTTACAACGAAAACAACAACAAAACTAATAATATTGACAATATTTCAGAATATTTCCCATTAATATTTTGTGTGAATTTAAATGATTTTGGCGCACATATTTTATAACGGATACTAGTGATTGTTTCCTTGGTAAAAAAATGAATAAATAAATAACTATAATAACAGTTTTCAGTAAAGTAGTATCAAATATCAAACTGTACATGTACTGTAAATTTATTTATAGTATTCACATGTGAATAATGCTGTATAATAGACTGTATTTATGTTATTCACATGTGAATAATGTTGTATAATAGACTGTATTTATGTTATTCACATGAGAATAATGCTGTATATTAGACGGTATTTGTTATTCACATGTGAATAATGATGTATAATAGACTGTATTTATGTTATTCACATGTGAATAATGTTGTATAATAGACTGTATTTGTTATTCACATGTGAATAATGCTGTATAATTGACTGTATTTATATTATTCACATGTGAATAATGCTGTATAATAGACTGTATTTATGTTATACACATGTGAATAATGCTGTATAATAGACTGTATTTGTGTTATTCACATGTGAATAATGCTGTATAATAGACTATGTATGTTATTCACATGTGAATAATGTTGTATAATAGACTGTATTTATGTTATTCACATGTGAATAATGCTGTATAATTGACTGTATTTATGTTATTCACATGTGAATAATGCTGTATAATAGACTATGTATGTTATTCACATGTGAATAATGCTGTATAATAGACTGTATTTATGTTATTCACATGTGAATAATGCTGTATAATAGACTTGATTTTGTATTATCCACATGTGAATAATGCTGTATAATAGACTTGATTTTGTATTATCCACATGTGAATAATGTTGTATAATATTCTGTATTTATGTTCTTCACATGTGAATAATGCTGTATAATAGACTGTATTTATGTTATTCACATGTGAATAATGCTGTATAATAGACTGTATGTATGGTATTCACATGTGAATAATGATGTATAATAGTCTGTATTTATATTATTCACATGTGAATAATGCTGTATAATAGACTATTTATATTATTCACATGAGAATAATGCTGTATATTAGACGGTATTTGTTATTCACATGTGAATAATAATGTATAATAGACTGTATTTATGTTATTCACATGTGAATAATGCTGTATAATAGACTGTATTTATGTTCTTCACATGTGAATAATGCTGTATAATAGAATGTATTTGTTATTCACATGAGAATAATGCTGTATAATTGACTGTATTTATATTATTCACATGTGAATAATGCTGTATAATAGACTGTATTTATGTTATACACATGTGAATAATGTTGTATAATAGACTGTATTTATGTTATTCACATGTGAATAATGCTCTATAATAGACTGTATTTATATCAGTCACATGTAAAAAATACCTAAGTGTTTAGTGTCTATTGTGAGCAAACTGTGGTGCGGAATTTCCCCCAGGGATCAATAAAGTACTTTCTATTCTATTCTATTCTAAATATGGTGGTATCAAGTAAGTATGGAGAACGGTGCCAAGCCTAGTCAGAAGTATAATAGCACAGAGGTTAAGGAGTAGGATGTCCTCATCTTCGCCTTTACATTTAGCCAATAGTGACAGTCAAACAATACATTGATTTCCCACAAATGGATCCCAGCCAAACAATCTAGGCCCAGCCAAGGGGAAGAAGAAAAAAAAAAAATCTATTTTTGCGTCCCTCATTTTCCCCCATCTGGCACGTCTGGGCCCATTTCCTCATCGATCAAGGTCATCGGAAAGATGGCCGTCATCATCGTCTCTCCCAGGACCGCCTCACAGATGTGACAAATTGAAGGAAAGCACAGAACCCCAACAGCTGCCAAGCCAGAAAAAGAAGGACCACAAGAGTCCTCGCTTAACTTCCACTTTGTTCTTGCTCTTCGCGACGATAAGCCCCCCAAAAATAATATTTGTATGCTCAAATTGGTCAAGGTGTAATAGCAATTAAAGGCCTACTGAAATGACATTTTTTTCTTCATTTAAACGGGGATAGCAGGTCCATTCTATGTGTCAGACTTGATCAATCCGCGATATTGCCATATTTTTGCTGAAAGCATTGAGTAGAGAACATCGACGATAAAGTTCGCAACTTTTGGTCGCTAATAAAAAAAGCCTCACATCTGAACATTGTTTACAATCATGGCCACCAGCAGCGAGAGCGATTCGGACTGAGAAAGCGACAATTTCCCCATTAATTTGAGCGAGGATGAAAGATTTGTGGATGAGGAAAGTGAGAGTGAAGGACTAGAAAAAAAAAAGACAGGGCAGTGGGAGCGATTCAAATGTTATTAGACACATTTACTAGGATAGTACATCCTCTGCTGGGTCTTCTTGATGAGGGAGCTGATGGTCGGCTCGAACTTGATGGTGGTGCCCAAAAAACAAAAGGAGTCCACAATGGAGACGTGGGTGGGAGAGTCAATCAGGGTGAGAGGGGGTGGTGGGGCTGTGACTTTCCTGAAGTCCAAGATCGTCTCCACTGTTTTCTGGGTGTTCAGTTGCAGGTTGTTGAAGCTGCACCAGGACGCCAGCCGGTCCACCTCTCTCCTTTAGGCGGGTAGTATCGTCCGCAAACTTGAGCAGCTTTACGGACTGGTGACTGGAGGTTCAGCAGTTTGTATACAGGGAGAAGAGCCAGGGGGAAAGTACTCAGCCCTGAGGTGTACCAGTGTTTGTGGTTCGACTGTCCGAGACAATCTTCCCCAGCCGCAAGTGCTGTCTTCGTTCTGTCAGGAAGTCATTGATCCAACGGCAGAGGGAGTTGGGCACGCTGAGTTGGTAGAGCTTGTCTCGTAACAGCCCTGGGAGAATGGTGTTGAAGGCAGAGCTGAAGTCCACAAACAGGATCCTAGCGTACGTTCCTGGGGAGTCCAGATGCTCCAGGATGAAGTGGAGGGCCAGGTTCACTGCATCATCCACAGACCTGTTGGCTCTGTAGGCAAACTGCACTGGGTCCAAGAGGGGGGCGGTGATGTCCTTTAGGTGGGGCAGGACCAAGCGCTCAAAAGGACCTCATAACCTTTGTGCTGAAAATTGTAATTTTCCCTCGGGGATTAATAAAGTATGTCTGATTCTGATTCTCGGTCCGAATCGCTCTCGCTGCTGGTGGCCATGATTGTAAACAATGTTCATATGTGAGGAGCTCCACAACCCGTGACGTCACGCGCACATCGTCTGCGACTTCCGGTACAGGCAAGGCTTTTTTATTAGCGACCAAAAGTTACAAACTTTATCGTCGATGTTCTCTACTAAATCATTTCAGCAAAAATATGGCAATATGGTGAAATGATCAAGTATGACACATAGAATGGACCTGCTATCCCCGTTTGAATAAGAAAATCTCATTCACATTTGGACGGCCTATTAAAGGGGAACATTATCACAATTTCAAAAGGGTTAAAACCAATAAAAATCAGCTCCCAGTGGCTTATTTTATTTTTTGAATTTTTTTTCAAAATTTTACCCATCCCGGAATATCCCTAAAAAAAGCTTTAAAGTGCCGGATTTTCGCTATCTGTGAAGCCATCGTCCATTTTCCTGTGACGTCATCCAGTGATGCCAATACGGATAGCACAGCAAGATATAGCGACATTAGCTCGGATTCAGACTCGGATTTCAGCGGCTTAAGCGATTCAACAGATTACGCATGTATTGAAACGGATGGTTGGAGTATGGAGGCAAATAGCGAAAACGAAATTGAAGAAGAAACTGAAGCTATTGAGCGAATAGCTATTGACGCTATTCGGCCATGTTTGCCTTAGCATTGCCAATAAAATGTGCAGACCAAACGTTCGGAACTTTCGCATCTTGTGACACTGGATCAACTTAAATCCGTCGATTGGTAAGTGTTTGTTTGGCATTAAATGTGGGTGGAGGGAAACACTGGATGCAAATATAGCTACAAATGTACATACAGCTAGCTTAAATAGCATGTTGGCATCGATTAGCTGGCAGTCACGCCGCGACCAAATTTGCCTGATTAGCACATAAGTCAATAACATCAACAAAACTCACCTTTGGGATTTCGTTGACTTTTATCGTTGGAAATGCATCTGCAGGTTATCCATACACCTCTGTACCATGTCTGCCTTAGCATCGCCGGTAAAATGTGCAGACACTTCGGCACATTCAATGGGGGTCTGGTGGCAGATTTCTTTGACTTTATCGTTGGAAATGCATCTGCTTTCAGTGTTGCAGGATATCCACACAATCTTGCCATCTCTGTAGTAGCAAAACTTTCGTCGGCAAAGTGTGCGGAACAAACGACTGACGCTACTCGGCCATGTTTGCCTTAGCATCGCCGGTAAAATGTGCGGACCAACGATCGGAAGTTTCGCATCTTGTGACACTGGATCAACTTAAACCCATCGATTGGTAAGTGTTTGTTTGACATTAAATGTGGGTGGAGGGAAACGCTGGATGTAAATATAATTTCAAATGTACATACAGCTAGCCTAAATAGCATGTTAGCATCGATTAGCTGGCAGTCATGCCGCAACCAAATATGTCTGATTAGTAGGGGTGTAACGGTACACAAACATTTCAGTTCGGTACGTACCTCGGTTTAGAGGTCACGTTTCGGGTCATTTTCGGTACAGTAAGAAAACAACAAAATATGAATGTTTTGGTTATTTGTTTACCAAATTTGTAAACAATGGCATTATCCTTTTAACATTGGGAACACTATAATAATTCTGGCAACGTTAATCCACATTAAACTGCCTCAAGTTATTGCTTTGATTAAATAAAATGAAAAAAAACTTTCTTCTACATGTAAGAAGTGCAACATTAAACAGTTTCAAGTCAACTCATCATGCTTAATTTAATACAACATTTGGGAAGCCTTTGGTTGACTTTTATTGTGTAAATGTTGTATTTTTATCAACATGTGATAGCAGGGACCCTGCCATTCAAAACTAGGCTGCTACATTACTAATGATTCATGTAACTATAACTGAAAAAATAATTAGCCCTCACCTCAAGCCTATACTGTGAGCTAGCTGAGCTGCAGTTTAAGTTTCTAGAAGGTCAACGGGCTCATAGTGAAGTTTGTAACAGTTGTGACGGGAAAGTGATTAGTATAATTTGGGTAGAGTGCGCTCCTCCCCTGCTAGACGAATATCTCTGTGCTCAATGCTGAAGCATTGGCTACCTCGTTCTGAAGTCTGAATACGCACTGCTGCTGATTGGCTGTTACATCGCTCTGAATACGCACTGCTGATTGGCTTTGTATGTAACCAATCAGATGGTTGTGTGGGCGGGACAATGCTCGCTGCTGAGACAGAGCCACGGAGGCAGAAAGCAGAGCAGATTGTGAAGACTTCTGCTTTCAAACTTGTTCGGTCCGCCCGCGTGACGAACCGAAACCCCCGTACCGAAACGGTTCAATACAAATACACGTACCGTTACAGCCCTACTGATTAGCACGTAAGTCAACAACATCAACAAAACTCACCTTTGTGATTTAGTTGACTTTATCATTGGAACTGCATCTGCAGGTTAGCCATACATCTCTGTAGTAAGTGAATTATAGTGAATTATATTTATATAGCGCTTTTCTCTAGTGACTCAAAGCGCTTTACATAGTGAAACCCAATATCTAAGTTACATTCAAACCAGTGTGGGTGGCACTGGGAGCTGGCGGGCAAAGTGTCTTGCCCAAGGACACAACGGCAGTGACTAGGATGGCAGAAGCGGGAATCGAACCTGTAACCCTCAAGTTGCTGGCACGGCCACTCTACCAACCGAGCTTTCGTCGGTGAAGTGTGCGGAACAAACGACTGACCATTTCGTCGGCTTTCCCCACACCCTCGTATTTTGAACAAATTCCGTCCAATTTCTTGCCACTTTCGCATCTTTGGGCCAGCGACCCGGGCTTGTGCTTGTTGCTTTTATGTGTTTTTTTAAGTGTGTTTTTTAAGTGTTTGTACCATCATGTTAATGAAATTAAACAATGGATGTCCGCTAATTTTTTACAACTTAACGCCAAAAAAACGGAAATGCTGATTATCGGTCCTGCTAGACACCGACCTCTATTTAATAATACAACTTTAACATTTGACAACCAAATAATAAAACAAGGTGACTCGGTAAAAAATCTTGGTATTATCTTCGACCCAACTCTCTCCTTTGAGTCACACATTAAAAGCGTTACTAAAACGGCCTTCTTTCATCTCCGTAATATCGCTAAAATTCGCTCCATTTTGTCTACTAAAGACGCCGAGATCATTATCCATGCGTTTGTTACGTCTCGTCTCAATTACTGTAACGTATTATTTTCGAGTCTCCCCATGTCTAGCATTAAAAGATTACAGTTGGTACAAAATGCGGCTGCTAGACTTTTGATAAGAACAAGAAAGTTTGATCACATTACGCCTGTACTGGCTCACCTGCACTGGCTTCCTGTGCACTTAAGATGTGACTTTAAGGTTTTACTAAATACGTATAAACTACACGGTCTAGCTCCATCCTATCTTGCCGATTGTATTGTACCATATGTCCCGGCAAGAAATCTGCGTTCAAAAGACTCCGGCTTATTAGTGATTCCTAGAGCCCCAAAAAAGTCTGCGGGCTATAGAGCGTTTTCCGTTCGGGCTCCAGTACTCTGGAATGCCCTCCCGGTAACAGTTCGAGATGCTACCTCAGTAGAAGCATTTAAGTCTCACCTTAAAACTTATCTGTATACTCTAGCCTTTAAATAGACTTCCTTTTTAGACCAGTTGATCTGCCGCTTCTTTTCTTTTTTCTCCTATGTCCCCCCCTCCCTTGTGGAGGGGGTCCGGTCCGATGACCATGGATGAAGTACTGGCTGTCCTGAGTCGGGACCCAGGATGGACCGCTCGCCTGTGTATCGGTTGAGGACATCTCTATGCTGCTGATCCGCCTCCGCTTGAGATGGTTTCCTGTGGACGGGACTCTGGCTGCTGTCTTGGATCCGCTTTGAACTGAACTCTCGCGGCTGTGTTGGATCCATTATGGAATGAACTTTCACAGTATCATGTTAGACCCGCTCGACATCCATTGCTTTCGGTCCCCTAGAGGGGGAGGGTTGCCCACATCTGAGGTCCTCTCCAAGGTTTCTCATAGTCAGCATTGTCACTGGCGTCCCACTGGATGTGAATTCTCCCTGCCCACTGGGTGTGAGTTTTCCTTGCCCTTTTGTGGGTTCCTCCGAGGATGTTGTAGTCGTAATGATTTGTGCAGTCCTTTGAGACATTTGTGATTTGGGGCTATATAAATAAACATTGATTGATTGATTGATTGATGTTTGTTTTGTTTATTCGTTTTCAAAAACATGCATTGGTGCTTGTGACTTCACGAAGCTGACCACGGCATAAATTGACATTTGACATACAAAGAACTCGGCCGTCTGAACTCCCAATTGTTTGTAGCCCGAGCCATAACGGTGGAAGTGAAGTGAAGTGAATTATATTTATATGGCGCTTTTCTCTAGTGACTCAAAGCGCTTTACATTGTGAAACCCAATATCTATGTTACATTTTTAAAAGGGAACATTATCACCATTTCTGAAGGGTTAAAACCAATAAAAATCAGTTCCCAGTGGCTTATTTTATTTTTCAAAGTTTTACTCAAAATTTTACCCATCACGCAATATCCCGAAAAACGACTTCAAAGTGCCTGATTTTTAATCCAATCCAATCCAATCCACTTTATTTATATAGCACATTTAAACAACAATAACGTTTCCAAAGTGCTGCACAGCCATGTTAAAAACAATTGTAGAAATAAATAAATAAAATAAAATAAAAGTATATATATATATATATATACATATATATATTATGCTCCACCAATGACTGAATAAAAACAAAAAATAAATAAATATAAAACCAATAAAACAATATAAAAACAAATATGATTAAAAACTATTTTAAAGGGTAAAATCAATTAAAACAGTAAAATAAAAATAAAAGTGTATAAAAAACACAGAGGACAACAGAGGACCACACAACTCACGTAGTATTAAAAGCCAAAGAATAAAAGTGGGTCTTAAGACGAGACTTAAAACACTCCACTGTGGAAGCAGTTTGAACATGGAGGGGCAGAGTGTTCCAGAGCTTAGGGCCGACCACAGAGAAGGCCCTGTCTCCCCTGGTCTTAAGTCTGGTCTTGGGCACCACGAGCTGGAACTGGCTCTCGGACCTCAGAGCGCGCGCAGGAATGTAAATTTGGATAAGGTCCGAGATATATTGAGGTGCCAGTCCATGTAAAGATTTAAAAACAAACAGCAATGTTTTAAAATCAATTCTAAAATGAACAGGGAGCCAGTGCAAACTCTGAAGAATTGGGGTTATATGCTGGCGTTTCCTGGCCCCTGTTAAAAGTCCTGCTGCCGCGTTCTGGACTAACTGCACCCGGGAGAGAGCTTTTTGGCTAATGCCAGCATAAAGTGCATTGCAGTAGTCCAGGACACTTGAAATAAAAGCATGCACGACTTCTTCAAAAAGGTTAAAAGATAAAAACGGTTTAAGCTTTACTAAAAGACGAAGGTGATAAAAACACGATTTTAAAACGCCATTGACTTGTTTGTCTAGTTTAAAATCGCTGTCTATAGTGGTGACTTTGGGACGCACGTCATTTTGCAATGGTCCCAAGTCAGTGAGGGCCGGACCAAAAACTAAAATTTCCGTTTTTCCCTCATTCATTATTAAAAAATTCTGGGCTAACCAAGCCTTGACGTCACATAGACAGTTAAGAAGTCGTTAACCGTCGTTATATCAATCAATCAATCAATGTTTACTTATATAGCCCTAAATCACTAGTGTCTCAAAGGGCTGCACAAACCACTACGACATCCTCGGTAGGCCCACATAAGGGCAAAGAAAACTCACACCCAGTGGGACGTCGGCGACAATGATGACTATGAGAACCTTGGAGAGGAGGAAAGCAATGGATGTCGAGCGGGTCTAACATGATACTGTGAAAGTTCAATCCATAATGGATCCAACACAGTCGCGAGAGTCCAGTCCAAAGCGGATCCAACACAGCAGCGAGAGTCCCGTTCATAGCGGAGCCAGCAGGAAACCATCCCAAGCGGATGCGGATCAGCAGCGCAGAGATGTCCCCAGCCGATACACAGGCAAGCAGCACATGGCCACCGGATCGGACCATATCCACCCGTCTATTGTCCTGTGACGTCACTGCGTGAAGCCACCAGAAACAAACATGGCGGATAGCACAGAAAGCTTTAGCAATATTAGCTCGGATTCAGACTCGGATTTTAGCGCCGTAAGCGATTCAACGGATTACGCATGTGTTGAAACGGATGGTTGGAGTGTGGAGGCAGGTACCGATACATACATATACACACATAAACACATACATACACACATGCATATACCCAAAATACACACACACACACACACAAAGTACGTTTTTATACCGAACTGCTGATCCTCTTTTTTTATCAGCGAACGCGTAATTTTTTGTCTTGCAACGAACGTGCAGTGGGAACATGGATGCCTTACTGTCCCTCCGACCCACACCACGCCAACCCACACCACCGGAACATCTACCGGCAGTCATCCGAGCGACACACACGGCCAAAACGCAAGGCGAGGCAGACGGGGAGGTGTCCGAGAACGCTTCCGCCGGCGAATCAACCGTCCACCACTGCCGTCAATAATACTCAGCAACCTGCGATCGCTGGCACCAAAAGCTGGATGAGCTTCGGGTCAACCTAAAGAGCTGCTTTTAATACCGGGAAACCAACATCATGGTCTTCACCGAGACGTGGCTTCACCAAGCCGTCCCGGATTCTCCGATTGACCTGGATGGATTCTCACTCGTACGAGCTGACCGCTCTGAGGCTTCCGGGAAGAGAAAAGGGGGTGGTGTCGGCGTGTACGTGAGTGACAAGTGGGGTAAACAGCTCACTGTGAAAAAAAAACATATGCAGCCCCGACGTAGAACTGCTGTGTTTATCAATGAGACCTCAATACCTGCCTAGGGTGTTTGGCAACATCATCATAGCCGCTGTTTAAGTCCCACCCAGCGTCAATGCAGGCAGAGCTGCTGCGAGCATAACAGAGGGTGACTTTAAGCATTGTGAACTGGAGACTGCCTTGCCGGGCTTTGAACAATTTGTCAAATGTGACACAGGAAATGATAAGATTGTAGATAAATGTTATGGCAATATAAAGGGGGGATACTCAGCAAAACCAACTCGGATCACAACACCATACATCTAATACCCACATATAAATCTGTTTTTAAATCAATTAAACTTGAACATCCATCCATCTTCTTCCGCTTATCCGAGGTCGGGTCGCGGGGGCAGCAGCCTAAGCAGGGAAGCCCAGACTTCCCTCTCCCCAGCCACTTCGTCTAGCTCTTCCCGGGGGATCCCGAGGCGTTCCCAGGCCAGCCGGGAGACATAGTCTTCCCAACGTGTCCTGGGTCTTCCCCGTGGCCTCCTACCGGTTGGACGTGCCCTAAACACCTCCCTCGGGAGGCGTTCGGGTGGCATCCTGACCAGATGCCCGAATCACCTCATCTGGCTCCTCTCGATGTGGAGGAGCAGCGGCTTTACTTTGAGTTCCTCCCGGATGACAGAGCTTCTCACCCTATCTCTAAGGGAGAGACCCGCCACACGGCGGAGGAAACTCATTTCGGCCGCTTGTACCCGTGATCTTATCCTTTCGGTCATGACCCAAAGCTCATGACCATAGGTGAGGATGGGAACGTAGATCGACCGGTAAATTGAGAGCTTTGCCTTCCGGCTCAGCTCCTTCTTCACCACAACAGATCGGTACAACGTCCGCATTACTGAAGACGCCGCACCGATCCGCCTGTCGATCTCACGATCCACTCTTCCCCCACTCGTGAACAAGACTCCCAGGTACTTGAACTCCTCCACTTGGGGCAGGGTCTCCTCCCCAACCCGGAGATGGCACTCCACCCTTTTCCGGGAGAGAACCATGGACACAGATTTGGAGGTGCTGATTCTCATTCCGGCCGCTTCACACTCGGCTGCGAACCGATCCAGTGAGAGCTGAAGATCCCGGCCAGATGAAGCCAACAGGACCACATCGTCTGCAAAAAGCAGAGACCTAATCCTGCGGCCACCAAACCGGAACCCCTCAACGCCTTGACTGCGCCTAGAAAACTTGAACATAAGACAATTAATTAGGGATGCACCGATTAATCGGTAACCGAATATATTCGGCCGAATATGGCAAAAAAAGCCACATTCGGCCTTTGGTGGAATGAGTTAAAAGCAAGGCCGAATAGTGGCGTGTGACGCAAAGACGCAATTTTTTGATGCGGTGACGCAATCAACCAACGTGCAGTGTTAAATTTAAATTGCCGCTTCTTTTCTTTCTCCTATGCCCCCCCCTCCCTTGTGGAGGGGGTCCGGTCCGATGACCATGGATGAAGTACTGGCTATCCAGAGTCGAGACCCAGGATGGACCGCTCGTCAGGACCCAGGATGGACCGCTCGCCTGTATCGGTTGGGGACATCTCCACGCTGCTGATCCGCTTGAGATGGTTTCCTGTGGACGGGACTCTCGCTGCTGTCTTGGTTCCGCTTGAACTGAACTCTCGCGGCTGTGTTGGAGCCACTATGGATTGAACTTTCACAGTATCATGTTAGACCCGCTCGACATCCATTGCTTTCGGTCCCCTAGAGGGGAGGGGGGGGGGTTGCCCACATCTGAGGTCCTCTCCAAGGTTTCTCATAGTCAGCATTGTCACTGGCGTCCCACTGGATGTGAATTCTCCCTGCCCACTGGGTGTGAGTTTTCCTTGCCCTTTTGTGGGTTCTTCCGAGGATGTTGTAGTCGTAATGATTTGTGCAGTCCTTTGAGACATTTGTGATTTGGGGCTATATAAATAAACATTGATTGATTGATTGATTGAAATTGTGAAGGTGTACGAACGCAGCAACATTCATGAGGGAGGGGCAGAGACAGCAAGACCAATAGAGCTGGGTAATAGATGGAGTGTCAATCAAGACATACTTGATCAACAGCCATACAGGTCATACCGAGGGTGGCCGTATAAACAACTTGAAAACTGTTAAAAATATGCGCCACACTGTGAACCCACACCAAACAAGAATTACAAATACATTTCGGAATAAACATTGATTGATTGATTGATAGTTAGTTTCCTTCTTTTTATTCTGAAGCTGAAGTACTGTCATTGACAAATCGGTTCTGGCCTGGGATATGTTGTGTACCTGTATAAGTGTATGAGGTTACAAGCACACACTTATTGAGATTTAGTGGGGCCTCTGTTTACATTATTAGCCTGTTGTGTAGGCTACCTGTATAAGTGTATGAGGTTACAAGCAAACACTTATTGAGATTTACTTGAGCCTTCTGTTTACATTATTAGCATATCTACTGTGGCTAAGCAGACTTTTGCCAAAAGGACCATAATTCATTTGTTGTGGGTTTATCCACTTTAATGCAATTTTTTTTTTTTTTTTTGGAATGCATGTTTTGTTTGAAGGCCTAATATAAATTAAAAACTTTGTGCTTTTTTTTTTAAAAGCAAAGGCTACTGGAATATTAAACAATTTCAATATTCAATAAAAATGTACTTTATTTGAAAAACATGTCTAAAAATGTATTCTAGGCTATTTATGCAACATAAAAAAGTTGTGAAAAACTGCATTTATTATTCGGTATTTGGTATTCGGCCTTCGGCCAAGCGCTCAAATTTTATTCGGTTTCGGCTTCGGCCACAAATTTTCATTTCGGTGCATCCCTACAATTAATGTGTGGTCAGACGATGCTATTGAGATACTGACGGGATGTTTCATGTGCACAGACTGGTCCCTGTTCCATGCACTAGGACTAGAGGAGGCTACAACAGGGGTCGGGAACCTTTTTTGGCTGAGAGAGCCATGAAAGCCAAATATTTTACTATGTATTTCCGTGAGAGCCATATTATATCTTTTTAACACTGAATACAACTAAATGCGTGCATTTTTAAGTAAGACCAAACATTTTAAGAGAATAATAAGTATCTTCTGCTTTTTAATAATATCCATCCATCCATCCATCTTCTTCCGCTTATCCGAGGTCGGGTCGCGGGGGCAACAGCCTAAGCAGAGAAACCCAGACTTCCCTCTCCCCAGCCACTTCGTCTAGCTCTTCCCGGGGGATCCCGAGGCGTTCCCAGGCCAGCCGGGAGACATAGTCTTCCCAACGTGTCCTGGGTCTTCCCCGTGGCCTCCTACCGGTTGGACGTGCCCTAAACACCTCCCTAGGGAGACGTTCGGGTGGCATCCTGACCAGATGCCCGAACCACCTCATCTGGCTCCTCTCGATGTGGAGGAGCAGCGGCTTTACTTTGAGTTCCTCCCGGATGGCAGAGCTTCTCACCCTATCTCTAAGGGAGAGACCCAAACTCATTTGGGCCGCTTGTACCCGTGATACCCAAACTCATTTGGGCCGCTTGTACCCGTGATCTTATCCTTTCGGTCACGACCCAAAGCTCATGACCAAAGGTGAGGATGGGAACGTAGATCGAGCGGTAAATTGAGAGCTTTGCCTTCCGGCTCAGCTCCTTCCTCACCACAACGGATCGGTACAACGTCCGCATTACTGAAGACGCCGCACCGATCCGCCTGTCGATCTCACGATCCACTCTTCATTGTTTTTCTGAAACTAACCAATAATGACTAAAATAGTTCTTACCGATAATGCAACTTCTTGAACAGGGTGCGGTAGAAAACGGATGGATGGATTAAAATGTATGAGAATGTTTTATATTTTGAATGGTACTTTTAACACTGATTACCAGCGGAATTATTCATTACTTATCGCTGTGTTTATGAACCGCTGTGTTCCGTGGGAGATTATGTAATTTCACCTAATTGGGTTAAAAATATATATATATATTTTTTTTAAACCAGTAATTATAATCCGCAAATGTGTCTTTGTTGAGTGTCTGTGCTGTCTAGAGCTCGCCAGAGTAACAGTGTAATACTCTTCCATATCAGTAGGTGGCAGCAGGTAGCCAATTGCTTTGTAGATGTCGAGAACATGGTATGTCAGGATCCCGATAAGCGGGAGGCAGTGCGTAGGTAAAAAGGTATCCAACACTTAAACCAAAAACAAACAAAAGGCGATTGCCGCTAAGAAAAGGCATTGAAGCAAAACGAAACTAAAACTGAACTGGCTGCAAAGTAAACAAAAACGGAATGCTGGACGACAGCAAAGACTTACAGCGTATGGAGCAGACGGCGTCCACAAAGTACATCCGTACATGACATGACAATCAACAATGTCCCCACAAAGAAGGAGTGCGTCCGCACAACTTAGTCTTGATTGCGAAAACATAGCCGGTGCGGGGAATAGCATTCAAGGAATACATGAAACTGCTACAAGAAAATACCAACAAAAGAGGGAAAGCCACCAAAGTAGGAGCGCAAGACACAGGAAAACACCCAAAAACTCTAAGTTACAGCGCGATGTGACAGGTGGTGACAGTACACCTACGTTGAGACAAGAGCTACAGTGATGCATGGTTGGTTATGGTTTGAATTCATATCAATCAATTGCGAGAAGGACTTTTTATTGTGAGGTTAATTTTTTTGAGGTTTTCTGCTGGTGGTTTGCCTCGGAATTTTTTCAATGAAAAAAATGTGCCTTGGCTCAGAAAAGGATGAAATACACTGACTTATTGTGTTAAGCAATGCCAGCTAAGATTTATCTGAGAGTCAGATGCAGACATCAAAAGAGCCACATCTGGCTCTAGAGCCATAGGTTCCCTACCCCTATAACTATAATGGACTACATTGAGTTTTGTGTTGGCAATGTGGTACCCAAGAAAAACATTGTAGTCCATCCCAATAACAAATCCTATGTAACAAAAGAAATAAAAGACTGCATAAATAGGAAAAAGCAGGCCTTCAGAAGTAAAGACAGAGCAGGACTGTCAGTTGTCCTAAGAGAACTCAAACAACTTCTCACTAATGCAAGAGAACATAGGCAAACAATGGAACATAATCTCCAAATGTCAAATACAAAAAAAACTTTGGGACACAATGAAATCAGTCACTAATATGAACCCTGCAAAGAAACAGATCACCAACCAGCAAAAATCAAATGAGCTAAATGACTTTTATTTGAGATTCGACCGTCAAAATTTCTCTCAGGAGTGTGACAGTTTCTGGCAGTCCCTGCTGCCTGGAAGTCGACCCGACCAGTCCGCCGTCTCTTTAGTAGAGTAAGTACGGGCAAGGAAGGCAGGCCCTGACGGCCTCCCCGCTTTTTTGCTCAAAAGCTGTGCAGAGGAACTAACTACAGCACGGTCACTTAAAGGGGAACATTATCACAATTTCAAAAGGGTTAAAAACAATAAAAATCAGTTCCCAGTGGCTTGTTGTATTTTTTGAAGTTTTTTTCAAAATTTTACCGGTCCCGGAATATCCCTAAATAAAGCTTTTAAAGTGCCTTATATTCGCTATCTTCGAAACCACTATCCATTTCCCTGTGACGTCATACAGGGCTGCCAATACAAACAACATGGCGGTTACCACAGCAAGATATAGGGACATTAGCTCGGATTCAGACTCGGATTTCAGCGGTTTAAGCGATTCAACAGATTACGCATGTATTGAAACAGATGGTCGGAGTATGGAGGCAGATAGCGGAAACGAAATTGAAGCTATTGAGCGAATAGCTATTGACGCTATCCGGCCACAGCGTGGGTGTACCTAATGAAGTGGCCCATAGCATGGCTGCGTTATTAGCATCACCGGTAAAATGTGCGGACCAGACGATCAGGACTTTCGCATCTTGTGACACTGGAGCAACTTAAATCCGTCGATTGGTAAGTGTTTGTTTCGCATTAAATGTAGGTATCTAGTTTCAAATGTACATACAGCTAGCGTAAATAGCATGTTAGCATCGATTAGCGTAGCATGTTAGCATCGATTAGCTGGCAGTCATGCCGTGACCAAATATGTCTGATTAGCACATAAGTCAACAACATCAACAAAACTCACCTTTGTGATTTCGTTGACTTAATCGTTGCAAATGCATCTGCAGGTTATCCATACATCTCTGTGCCATGTCTGTCTTAGCATCGCCGGTCAAATGTGGAGACACTCCGGTACATTCAATGGGGGTCTGGCGGCAGATTTCTTGCCAGTGGTGCAACTTGAATCCCTCCCTGTTAGTGTTGTCACACCCTCCGACAACACACCGACGAGGCATGATGTCTCCAAAGTTCCAAAAAATAGTCGAAAAAAACGGAAAATAACAGAGCTGAGACCCGGTGTTTGTAATGTGAAAATAAAAATGGCGGGTGTATTACTTCGGTGACGTCACGTTCTGACGTCATCGCTAGAAGACCGATAAACAGAAAGGCGTTTAATTTGCCAAAATTCACCCATTTATAGTTCGGAAATCGGCTAAAAAAATACATGGTAATTTTTCTGGGGTCTGGCGGGAGATTTCTTGCCAGCGGTGCAACTTGAATCCCTCCCTGTTAGTGTTGTTACACCTTCCGACAACACACCGACGAGGCATGATGTCTCCAAGGTTCCAAAAAATAGTCGAAAAAACGGAAAATAACAGAGCTGAGACCCGGTGTTTGTAATGTGAAAATGAAAATGGCGGGTGTGTTACCTCGGTGACGTCACGTTCTGACGTCATCGCTAGAAGACCGATAAACAGAAAGGCGTTTAATTTGCCAAAATTCACCCATTTAGAGTTCGGAAATCGGTTAAAAAAATACATGGTATTTTTTCTGCAACATCAAGGTATATATTGACGCTTGCGTAGGTTTGGTGATAATGTTCCCCTTTAACACTCACACTGTTCCAGCTCTGTGGAAGACGTCAAGTTAGCGGACATCCTTTTTTTAATTTCATTAAGTTTAGATGTTTAAATGTTAGTTGTCTGGTTGTGGTTGTGCTTGTGTTTTTGTTCTGTTGTTTTTGTGTATGTTAAGAAGGCAATGATGCACTGTGTCCAAGACAAATTTCCCCGCGGAGATAATAAAGTTGAACCTTGAACCTTGAACCTTGAACCTTGGTGCAACTTGAGTCCCTCCCTGTTAGTGTTGTTACACCCTCCGACAACACACCGGCGAGACACGATGTCTCCAAGGTTCCAGAAAATAGTCGAAAAAACTGAAAATAACAGAGCTGAGACGCGGATGTTGGTAATGTGTTTGAGAAAATGCCGGCTTTATTACCTAGGTGACGTCTCCGAGAGCAATAAATAGAAAGGCGTTTCATTCGCCAAAATTCACACATTTAGAGTTCGGAAATCGGTTAAAAAAATAGATTTTCTTTTTTCTGCAACATCAAGGTATATATTGACGCTTACATAGGTCTGGTGATAATGTTCCCCTTTAAAGATAAGCACTAATTTCAGCTTCCCTTGTTGTGGCGAAAGTACAATCTTCATGGACTTGCGTGCGGAGACAGGCAGAGCACTTCCTGTTTTTTACCCGCAAACTTCCCCTCTGGGCGGCAACCACCGGTGTTTAGACTTTGAGCACTAGTCTTTTTTTTTAAGTTCATCATCACCGTCAAATGATCCACACACAGCTTGTAACAGTGAATAATGTTCTGTACATGAATAGAAACACACCTTGCAACTCTTTTGATTAGCGTACATGTTTGCATTACTGCTCTGACATGGTAAGTCATGTGACCAGCGACATGTTTGGCAACCAAAACAACATCTTGTTGTGTGATCAGACACTTTTTTCTTTCAAAATGTAGCCAGAAAGGGCTTTATTATTATTATGTTTTTCTGGCCACATAAATTATTTGGAGGGCCACAATAAATGACTTGAAGGGCCAAATTAAATGATTTGGCAGGCCACAATAAATTATTTGGTGGGCCACATTAAATGATTTGCCGGGCCAAATTAATTATCTGGTGGGCCACTCTAATGATTTGGCAGCCTCGATCAAAAAATTTGGTGGGCCACACTAAATGTTTTGGAATGCCAGTTTAATGATTTGGCGGGTACATTAAATGATTTGGCAGGCCACACTAATGATTAGGCGGGTACATTAAATGATTTGGCAGGCCACACTAATGAATAGGAAGGGTACATTAAATGTTTTGGTGGGAACTTTAAATGATTTGGCAGGCCACACTAATGAATAGGCGGGTACATTAAATGTTTTGGTGGGAACTTTAAATGATTTGGCAGGCCACACTAATGAATAGGCGGGTACATTAAATGTTTTGGTGGGAACTTTAAATGATTTGGCAGGCCACTCTAATGATTAGGCGGGTACATGAATTGATTTGGCAGGCCACACTAATGAATAGGAAGGGTACATTAAATGTTTTGGTGGGAACTTTAAATGATTTGGCAGGCCACACTAATGATTAGGCGGGTACATTAAATGTTTTGGTGGGAACTTAAATGATTTGGCAGGCTACTATAATGATTAAGCGGGTACATTAAATGATTTGGCAGGCCACATTAATGATTAGGCGGGTACATTAAATGATTTGGTGGGAACTTTAAATAATTTGGCAGGCCAAACTAATGATTAGGCGGGTACATGAAATGATTTGGCAGGCCACACAAATGATTAGGCGGGTACATTAAAATATTTGGTGGGAACTTTAAATGACTTGGCAGGCCACACTAATGATTAGGCGGGTACATGAAATTATTTGGCAGGCCACACTAATGATTAGGCGGGTACATGAAATGATTTGGCAGGCCACACTAATGATTAGGCGGGTACATGAAATGATTTGGCAGGCCACACAAATGATTAGGCGGGTACATTAAAATATTTGGTGGGAACTTTAAATGATTTGGCAGGCCACACTAATGATTAGGCGGGTACATGAAATGATTTGGCAGGCCACACTAATGATTAGGTGGGTACATGAAATGATTTGACAGGCCACACAAATGATTAGGTGGGTACATTAAAATATTTGGTGGGAACTTTAAATGATTTGGCAGGCCACATTAATGATTAGGCGGGTACATTAAATGATTTGGCAGGCCACACTAATGATTAGGTGGGTACATGAAATGAATTGGCAGCTAAAATATTTGGTGGGAACTTTAAATGATTTGGCAGGCCACACTAATGATTAGGCGGGTACATGAAATGATTTGGCAGGCCACACTAATGATTAGGCGGGTACCCTAAATGATTTGGCGGGTACATTAAATGATTTGGCAGGCCACTATAATGATTAGGCGGGTACATTAAATGATTTGGCAGGGCACACTAATGATTAGGCGGGTACATTAAATTATTTGGTGGGAACTTGAAATAATTTGGCAGGCCACACTAATGATTTGGCAGGTACATTAAATGATTTGGCAGGCCACGCCAATGATTTGGCGGGTAGATTAAATGATTTGGCAGGCCACACCAATGATTTGGCGGGTACATTAAATGATTTTGGAGGGACACAAAATATTTAGCACTAATGGTTTGATGGGCTGGCTTAAATTATTTGGCAGGCCACTTTAATGATTTGGCGAGCTAGATTAAACTATATGTGTGTATATATACACACATTTATATGTGTGTATATATACACACATATGTATATATGTATATTATATATATATATATATATATATATATATATATACATATATATGTGTGTATATATATGTATATATATATACATGTTTGCGTGTATATATATATATATATATATATATATATATATATATACACACACATATTTATTAATACACATATATACATATGTATATATACACAAATATATGTGTGTGTATGTATGTATGTATATATATATACACACACACATTTATATATATAAATATACACACACACATACATATATATATATATCAGTACTATACTAACAAGTTAAAATAGCGTGCCTACAGTTAGCATCAGTGAAATACCGAAACATATGACACTGAAGTGTATACCTGCTATATTTGATTTTAAAAAAGCCAGCATGCTAATTGTTAGCATGCTAAAATACTAAATGTATGGGTAAAAAAAAAATGTTAAAAAATGTTTTCGCGTGTATGTAAAGCGCTTTGAGTCACTATAGAAAAGCACTAAATAAATATAATTTGCTTAAAAAATATAATTCATTAGAAAATATGCTATTAAAAAAGATAGCCTGGTGGCGTTGGCATTCTAACAGCTAACTAAATATGTGACGCTTACCAGCTAAATTTGCAAAACAAAAAAACTTTGCTAACGATTGTGTTGGGGCTTTTAAAAAATAGCAATACAAATGTAAAATGAGATAAAAAATGTAATTGATCAAATAACTAAATAGTAATTGTGGATTATTAGGATATAGAATAATAAAGTCTTGAGGATTTAGTGAAGCGTCCCACCCTTAGCTAACAGTGATGTACAAACAGGGGCGGTGCCTGAAACACTGAGGATTAAAGGGTTAACTCTGCCCTGCAACATGGTGGGCCCCTGGGGGCTCTTAGGCCAGTTAGTCCAGTCCCGAATATGAGACCTCTGTCACGCCTTCAAGATTCCTTGTTTGGCCCAAAAAAGAAAACAACAAAGCAGGGAATGTTTGGCATGTTCTTGCTGGCTTACAAGCCTCCAAATTCACTCACAAATCTTATTTATCTATGGTTCTTTTTGAATCAATGATAGCAGTCATAAGATCACATGTGGATCAGATGATTTCCATTGAAATATTGTCTGTCTATAATTAGTTGTTGTTTTCATTGTAAACCTTCCATAAAATGTTGCCATATTCCCTCCCATGCTTTGACCAAGACTTCACTGTTTTGAATTTCCCTTCACCTCAAAAACTTAGTAGTGCAAGAACATTTGAGCAAATGATAAGAAAGAATAACACGTACTTATGAGTTTAAAAAGCATAAATACAACTGGAATAAAAACTAGTTTATAAAAAAAAATGTGAATACACAATAGCATGTGAATACGCTTGAAATATTTGAAAAATGAATCAAAATAAAATAAATAAATAAAATATAGATAAATACATGCTAAAAAAATAATATATATACAATATATATATACATATACACATACATACATACATACATACATACATATATATATATCTCCATCCATCCATTTCTACCACTTATTCCCTTTGAGGGCGCTGGTGCCTATCTCAGCTACAATCGGGCGGAAGGTGGCGTACACCCTGGACAAGTTGCCACCTCATCGCAGGGCCAACACAGATATATATATATATATATATATATTCATATATATGTGTGTGTACCATGTATTTTTATTATTGTATTTATTACTTGTATTTATATATATATATATATGTGTGTGTTTGTATCTATATATGTGTGTATATACATATATATATATATATATACACACACATACATATACATAATTACACATTTATATGTATGCATACATACACACACATATCTATATTGAAAGTATATATGTGTGTATATATACATATAAACATATATATATACATATATATGTGTTGGTGTCTGTATGTATATATACACATATATACATACAATATATATATATGTGTGTGTGTATGTATCTATATGTGTATGTATATATATATATATATACATATATATTATGTATGTATATATATATACACACATATATATACACTATATGTGTGTATGTATATATGTATGTATCTATCTATCTATATATATGCATCTATATGTATGTATATATACAAACACACATATATATATATTTATATACATATATATATATATATATATATATACACACACATATGTTAATCTTCATCCATCCATTTTATACTGCTTGTCCCTTTCGTGGTCGCACGGGGTGCTAGAGGCTATCTCAGCTGCATTCAGGTAGAAGGCGGGGTACATGTGTGTGTGTGTGTATATATATATATATATATATATATATATATATATATATATATTCTTTATTTAAACAAAATTAAATCCAAATGCTGTTTTCTTTGACTCATTTTCTAGTCCAACCTCAAGTCTGGTGGGCGTTCTCTAAAGCTGTATTTGCATTTGCGTGAGAAAAAAAAACCGACTCCAGAGTGTGAATCGTTCATCTAAAAGAGCCGTTCTTAAGACGCGAATCGCTTGTGAACGTCACATCTCGAAAGCCACCTCTGGTTTGAAGAAGCTGCACTTTGTTCTCAAACTGAACATGCCGCTAGTCCATGACTTTAAATGTGCTTTTAATAAGGAACATTCACACTATTTATGGATGATTTTTGTTTTTTTTTACTTCTGCCATGTCTGAGTCTGGTGTAAACAACAATGTTGTTTACATGCATTTCGTTAGTTTTTAGTGCTTATAACCTGCAAAGACGGAGTAATCCTGCAGGATTGAGTTGACTCTTCCCGAATGTCTTTTCAACTCTTCCCGGTGTGACCTTTTGTTCCGCACACACATCTGCATGACAAACGCACATCTGCATCTTCCCTTTCCCCGGCCGAAAGTTAGTTGGCTCGCATATTCCTGAACGATGGAGGACGAGCAGCGCGCATGAGCGCTCAAACAAACAGACATCTCTCCGTGACCGTGAACGCATCATTGTTCCGGCCACGAGCACGCGAACAAAGCGTCGGGCGTAAAGAAAGGTGGAGAAAACTCACCTCTCGTCTTCTAGCAGCCTCTTGGCGTGTGTGGTCGTCGTGTGCAACACAACAGCACACAAGGCGGACACACAAGGAGGCAGGCGGCCGCCTCTCCTCCTCCGCCAGGCGGACACGCCCTCCCCGCCTGCCCGCTTCCCTCCTGCATGCGCGCGCACGCACAGGTTGTGCAAGGTAACGCCATGTTGCAACTTTTATGACGTCATGGCACCTTAGCGCTTATCAATTCCGTCTTTGTGTCATTTTTATTTATTGTGTTGTCTTTTTACCAAACAACCGCAAGAAAGAATGTTTTTTTTCTAGGGGGGGTCAAGTTCTGACATGTTCCCTTTTCCCACGTTATGTAATGTTGCGTAAACACACCACGGCATGCCGTCACGTGACATTATAGCTATAGATCAGGGGTGTCCCAGGTGGGTTGGGGGTTGGGTGAGGGGGCGTGGTTAAGAGGGGGAGGAGTATGTTTACAACGATCCATCCATCCATTTCCTACCGCTTATTGTGAAATATATTTATATAGCGCTTTTTCTCTAGTGACTCAAAGCGCTTTACATAGTGAAACCCAATATCTAATTTGTACATTTAAACCAGTGTGGGGGGCACTGGGAGCAGGTGGGTAAAGTGTCTTGCCCAAGGACACAACGGCAGTGACTGGGATGGCGGAAGTGGGGATCGAACCTGCAACACGCAAGTTGCTGGCACAGCCGCTCTACCAACTGAGCTATGCCGCCCTTTGGGGTCGCGGGGGGCGCTGGTGCCTATCTCAGCTACAATCGGACGGAAGGCGGAGTACACCCTGGACAAGTCGCCACCTCATGTGTAGAAATCTTCATTTATAATTGAATCACTTGTTTATTTCTCAACAAGTTTTTAGTTATTTTTATATATCTTTTTGTCCAAATAGTTAAAAAAAGACCACTACAAATGAGCAATTTTACAATTTAATCAATCAGAAACTGATGACATAGTGCTGTATTTTACTTCATCTTTTTTTTTTTTTTTCAACCAAAAATGTTTGGCTCTGTTTAGGGGGTACTTGAATTAAAAAAAAATCTTCACTGAAAAAAGGTTGAGAACCACTGCTCTAAAAGCCGTGGATGTTATTGTCACATATGCATGCACAGTAGATGGCAGTATTGTCCTGTTTAAGAGTGTCACAACATTGCTGTTTACGGCAGACGAACTGCTTTACGGTAGACGTCCCACTGGGTGTGAGTTTTCCTTGCCCTTATGTGGGCTTACCAAGGATGTCGTAGTGGTTTGTGTTGTGGTTTGTGCAGCCCTTTGAGACACTAGTGATTTAGGGCTATATAAGTAAACATTGATTGATTGATAGACGAAAACGTGACTGCTGTTGTTGTGTGTTGCTGCCGCGCTGGGAGGACGTTTATGAGACTGCCTAGCAATAAACCCACATAAGAAACCAAGAACTCGCCCTCGATCATTCTACAGTTATACCGTAATTGGGCAGACACTCTGTTTATAGTATGGGACGGCGTGGCGCAGTGGGAGAGTGGCCGTGTGCAACCCGAGGGTCACTGGTTCAAATCCCACCTAGAACCAACCTCGTCACGTCCGTTGTGTCCTGAGCAAGACACTTCACCCTTGCTCCTGATGGGTGCTGGTTGGCGCCTTGCATGGCAGCTCCCTCCATCAGTGTGTGAATGTTTGTGTGAATGGGTAAATGTGGAAGTAGTGTCAAAGCGCTTTGACTACCTTGAAGGTAGAAAAGCGCTATACAAGTACAACCTATTTATCATTTATCATTTATGGGAAAGCGGACGTAAATGTCGACACGTTACACGGGTCCGCATGGAGCTGGATGGGGCGTGGCCTCCAGCTCCGCCTGAATTTCGGGAGATTTTCAGGAGAAAATTTGTCCCGGGAGGTTATCGGGAGAGGCGCTGAATTTTGGGAGTCTCACATAAAATCCAGGAGTGTTGGCAAGTATGGGCCCGGGGGCCATTTGTGGCCCGCAGGTATTTTTTAACGGCGCATTTTAAAAATACAATTGAAAAAATGTATAAACGTAAAAAGTGATACGAAGGAGCAAACGGGTGAAATGGAGGAAAGGCTCCTCCCACCTCCAAAGACATGCACCTGGGGATAGGCTCCTCCTACCTCCAAAGACATACACCTGGCATAGCTCGGTTGGTAGAGTGGCCGTGTCAGCAACTTGAGCGTTGCAGGTTCGATTCCCGCTTGTGCCATCCTAGTCACTGCCGTTGTGTCCTTGGGCAAGACACTTTACCCACCTGCTCCCAGTGCCACCCACACTGGTTTAAATGTAACTTAAATATTGGGTTTCACTATGTAAAGCGCTTTGAGTCACTTGAGAAAAAGCGCTATATAAATATAATTCACTTCACTTCACTTCACCTGGAGATAGGCTCCTCCCACCTCCAAAGACATGCACCTGGGGATAGGCTCCTCCCACCTACAAAGACATGCACCTGGGGATAGGCTCCTCCCACCTCCAAAGACATGCGCCTGGGGATAGGCTCCTCCCACTTCCAAAGACATGCGCCTGGGTTTAGGCTCCTCCCACCCCTAAAGACATGCACCTGGGGATAGGCTCCTCCCACCTCCAAAGACATGCACCTGGGGATAGGTTCCTCCCACCTCCAAAGACATGCACCTGGGGATAGGTTCCTCCCACCTCCAAAGACATGCACCTGGGGATAGGCTCCTCCCACCCCTAAAGACATGCACCTGGGGATAGGCTCCTCCCACCTCCAAAGACATGCACCTGGGGATAGGTTCCTCCCACCTCCAAAGACATGCACCTGGGGATAGGTTCCTCCCACCTCCAAAGACATGCACCTGGGGATAGGCTCCTCCCACCTCCAAAGACATGCACCTGGGGATAGGCTCCTCCCACCTCCAAAGACATGCACTTGGCGATAGGCTCCTCCCACCTCTAAAGACATGCACCTGGGGATAGGCTCCTCCCACCTCCAAAGACATGCACCTGGGGATAGGCTCCTCCCACCTCCAATGACATGCACCTGGGGATAGGCTCCTCCCACCTCCAAAGACATGCACCCGGGGATAGGCTCCTCCCACCTCCAAAGACATGCACGCGGGGATAGATTGATTGGCAACACTAAATGGTCCCTAGTGTGTGAATGTTGTCTATCTGTGTTGGCCCTGTAATGAGGTGGCGACTTGTCCAGGGTGTACTCCGCCTTCCGCCGGGGTGCAGCTGAGTTAGGAACAAGCAGTAGAACATGGATGGATGACTTATGTAAGGCTCCAATTACTTTGCATCAAATATTAGACTTTGAAAGAGCAAATTTATTGAGCCGCGACTCGGCAGGTAAAGTCCAGGACGCACCAGGCCAGCTTCCTCTCAGTCTGCAGCCTTTCAGAGTGGGAACCAAGCGACTCGGCATCACCCTTCGTCTTTGTCTACCACAAACAACACCGCTTGCTGCCCGTCTCCATGGGAGATGCCAAATGTTGCTCCACGTTTCCTGCAAATGCGCGGCAGGTGTTCGGCGCTGTCAAAGACCGTCCCCCGGGGCCCCATTTCGCCACCTCGGCCGTCTGAACTCCTTTTCCGAGAATTCTTTTTGTCCTTGCGACTGGCAGGATGTGGCGCGGGGGTTGGGGTGGGTGGGGCTGTGCTCAGAAGGATGAAGGCGGCCCTCTGGGAGGCAAACATATGCGCTGGCCTCAGGGACCACAAGCCTTGGCTCCCCACCAGCAGGTGGCAGTGTTTATTATTGAAGTCTGCCTTTTTGCTTCAGGTTAGTGTCTGACTGTGTTTGCTGAGAAACGCTCTAGTTCAGGGGTGTCAAACTGAAATACAGAGTGGGCCAAAATTCTAAACCGCGGGCCAAAGTTGAACAACTTAACCTTTTAATAGGTAGTTAGGTCTTTATTGTCTTTGCAACAAGTACAACGAAACTTTGTTCTCAGCACAAACCTGTTCAAGATTAGACAAACAAACAGGGTTACAGAACAGGAACGCTGATGGGTCGCCATAAGGCGCCCCGTAAAAGATGGGAAAAAGGTCAACGTTGGGGAAGGATGAGTAAAAAAATACAATCCAGACTGGGCTCCTAAGGGGGTCCAGTTCGGAGTGAGAAAAAACCTCCACATATACATATTACAACATACATCTCAAGTTCGGAGTGAGAAAAAACCTCCACATATTACAACATACATCTCGAGATATCTAGCAACAGAGGGAAGGTAGTTCAAGGTCATGGTGGTAGGTCGCAGCTCTCAGGCGCTGACCATCCATTCATCACCCCTACGGGATTGCATCGAGGGCGTCGGATTGGGGGACAGGAGGGTGTATGTGTGGCGTATATTTATGTGTGTATGTGTGTGTGTATAAGCCTGTAGTGTGTCTCTGTTCCGCGGCTTTGATGTAATTGCCGTCGCTAGTCCAAAGTTCACAACAACAGGTGTGTGTGTCCATGAGAGACAAAAAAGCGAGTTTGTTGTGTCTTCCTGCAGTGAAGCCAGGGGAAAAAATCCAAGTTAAAATGATTTGTATGCGAGTGAAAATAAAATGTGCTTTTCACTCTAAAATTGTCTATGGCCGGTCCTCAAAAACTGCGGGGTGGACAGTCCGATGTAATCCACAGTTCTTCCCGCATCCTCCAATCATTTGTGGCAGCTTTGGGAAACTTCCAATTTGTCGACAAACCAGAGCAACGCTTACTCCAATCAGCAAATGTCCTGTTGTCATAATTCGGAATAGGTGGATATCTCCACGTCCTCGACAGAAAAGAGTCGCCAGGCACGCGGCACTCCTTCTTCTCCCAAGAGTCCGTGGTGTGTCCGGCAACAACCGCTTGGTCACGACAACAGGTTCCCCCAAACCCAAGATCTTGTCAATTTTGTTGAGGCCGGTTAAATAGTTCCAATGTTTAGATTTGGAGAGCAGTGCAAAAAGAGGCAACAAGAAAGTTAAGACAAGACAAAACAAAGAAGCAAGCAGGAGAGATAAGGGAGAGGAGAGAAATAGGGACCCAAACAAGTTCTGCATTGAAAATTGAACATGCAAAATCGAGGTTTGTTGGTAGCGGGGGTGCATATTGTAGTGTCCCGGAAGAGTTAGTGCTGCAAGGGGTTCTGGGTATTTGTTCTGTTGTGTTGATGTTGTGTTACAGTGCGGATGTTCTCCCGAAATGTGTTTGTCATTCTTGTTTGGTGTGGGTTCACACTTTAACTGGGTTGTACTTGTATAGCGCTTTTCTACCTTCAAGGTACTCAAAGCGCTGTTGACACTACTTCCACATTCACCCATTCACACACACATTCACACACTGATGGAGGGAGCTGCCATGCAAGGCGCCAACCAGCACCCATCAGGAGCAAGGGTGAAGTGTCTTGCTCAGGACACAACGGACGTGACAAGGTTGGTACCAGGTGGGAATTGAACCAGAGACCCTCGGGTTGCGCACGGCCACTCTCCCACTGCGCCACGCAGTCCCTTTGTGCTCGTCTTTTGTTTTCATTAGTCAAGTTTGTTCTCCGCCATTGTGCGCGCCCCTTGTTTGCTTCTTTTTTTGTAGTTTGTTAGTGTTGTTAGTGCATATTTGTAACAGTGTTGGTGCGGGGTGATTGGAGCGGGGACGGCGTGAAGGTGGGGACATCTTTTTTTTTTTTTCAACACTAACAAACTACAAACAAGGGGCGCGCACAATGGCCGAGAACAAACTTGACTAATGAAAACAAAAGACGAGCACAAAGGGACGGCGTGGCGCGGTGGGAGAGTGGCCGTGCGCAACCCGAGGGTCTCTGGTTCAATTCCCACCTAGTACCAACCTCGTTGTGTCCTGAGCAAGACACTTCACCCTTGCTCCTGATGTGTGCTGGTTAGTGTGTGAATGTGTGTGTGAATGGGTGAATGTGGAAGTAGTGTCAAAAGCGCTTTGAGTACCTTGAAGGTAGAAAAGCGCCATACAAGTACAACCCAGTTAAAATTAACGTTGTTTATAAGGCCACCCTCAGTGTGACCTGTATGACTGTTGACCAAGTATCAATCAATCAATGTTTACTTATATAGCCCTAAATCACTAGTGTCTCAAAGGGCTGCACAAACCACTACGACATCCTCGGTAGTAAGGACAAGGAAAACTCACACCCAGTGGAACGTCGGTGACAATGATGACTATGAGAACCTTGGAGAGGAGGAAAGCAATGGATGTCGAGCGGGTCTAACATGATACTGTGAAAGTTCAATCCACAATGGATCCAACACAGTCGCGAGAGTCCAGTCCAAAGCGGATCCAACACAGCAGCGAGAGTCCCGTTCACAGCGGAGCCAGCAGGAAACCATCCCAAGCGGAGGCGGATCAGCAGCGCAGAGATGTCCCCAGCCGATACACAGGCGAGCAGTACATGGCCACCGGATCGGACCGGACCCCCTCCACAATGGAGAGTGGGACATAGAAGAAAAAGAAAAGAAGTATGCCTTGCATTCACTTGTGTGTGTGTGTGTGTGTGTAGAATCCGCATATATTACGTGACCGGGCCGGCACGCTGATTGTATGGCGGAAAAGCGGACATGACAACAGGTTGTAGAGGACGCTAAAAGCAGTACCTTTAAGGCACGGCGCCGATATTGTTGTCCGAGTGGAAATCGGGAGAATGGTTGCCCCGGTAGATTTCCTGGGGGGAAGGGGGGCACTGAAATTCGGGAGTCTCCTGGGAAAATCGTGAGGGTTGGCAAGTATTAAAATTAGTGATGAATATTACCGGCGGGCCAGCTCTGATGTTAATTTAATATTGTCTCAAGGGCCAAAATAAATTACATGGCGGGCCAAATTTGGCCCGCGGGCCAGAATTTGACACCCGTGCTCTAGTTTGAGTTCGGTGCAAAAAGTTTGTGGTCCCCACTTTGTTGACTTGTGGTCTACAAAATAACACAGATGTTTTTTTAATGTTGTTTTGGGTCCATTACCATATTTTCCGCACTATAAGGCGCACCTTCAATGAATGGCTTATTTTAAAACTTTGTTCATATATAAGGCGCATAGAACATACTGTAACGTATTATTTTCGGGTCTCCCCATGTCTAGCATTAAAAGATTACAGTTGGTACAAAATGCGGCTGCTAGACTTTTGACAAGAACAAGAAAGTTTGATCACAGTACGCCTGTACTGTATATACTTATATACATATATACCTATATATATACCTATACTGTATATACTTATATACATATATACCTATATATATACCTATACTGTATATACTTATATACATATATATACCTATATATACACCTATACTGTATATACTTATATACATATATACCTATATATACACCTATACTGTATATACTTATATACATATATACCTATATATACACCTATACTGTATATACTTATATACATATATACCTATATATACACCTATACTGTATATACTTATATACATGTATACCTATATATACACCTATACTGTATATACTTATATACATATATACCTATATATACACCTATACTGTATATACTTATATACATATATACCTATATATACACCTATACTGTATATACTTATATACATATATACCTATATATACACCTATACTGTATATACTTATATACATATATACCTATATATACACCTATACTGGCTCACCTGCACTGGCTTCCTGTGCACTTAAGATGTGACTTTAAGGTTTTACTACTTACGTATAAAATACTACACGGTCTCGCTCCATCCTATCTTGCCGATTGTATTGTACCATATGTCCCGGCAAGAAATCTGCGTTCAAAGGACTCCGGCTTGTTAGTGATTCCCAAAGCCCAAAAAAAGTCTGCGGGCTATAGAGCGTTTTCCGTTCGGGCTCCAGTACTCTGGAATGCCCTCCCGGTAACAGTTCGAGATGCTACCTCAGTAGAAGCATTTAAGTCTCACCTTAAAACTCATCTGTATACTCTAGCCTTTAAATAGACTTCCTTTTTAGACCAGTTGATCTGCCGTTTCTTTTCTTTTTCTCCTATGTCCCACTCTCCCTTGTGGAGGGGGTCCGGTCCGATCCGGTGGCCATGTACTGCTTGCCTGTGTATCGGCTGGGGACATCTCTGCGCTGCTGATCCGCCTCCGCTTGGGATGGTTTCCTGCTGGCTCCGCTGTGAACGGGACTCTCGCTGCTGTGTTGGATCCGCTTTGGACTGGACTCTCGCGACTGTGTTGGATCCATTATGGATTGAACTTTCACAGTATCATGTTAGACCCGCTCGACATCCATTGCTTTCCTCCTCTCCAAGGTTCTCATAGTCATTATTGTCACCAATGTCCCACTGGGTGTGAGTTTTCCTTGCCCTTATGTGGGCCTACCGAGGATGTCGTGGTGGTTTGTGCAGCCCTTTGAGACACTAGTGATTTAGGGCTATATAAGTAAACATTGATTGATTGATTGATTGATACAGTAGAGGCTGGGGTTACGTTATGCATCTTTTACAGCAGGGGTCACCAACGCGGGCACCAGGTCGCCCGTAAGGACCAGATGAGTCGCCCGCTGACCTGTTCTAAAAATAGCTCAAATAGCAGCACTTACCAGTGAGCTGCCTCTATTTTTTTAATTGTATTTATTTACTAGCAAGCTGGTCTCGCTTTGCTGGAGATTTTTCATTCTAAGAGAGACAAAACTCAAATAGAATTTGAAAATCCAAGAAAATATTTTAAAGACTTGGTCTTCCTTAGCATTTATTTTTTACTTTGCTTCTTATAACTTTCAGAAAGACAATTTTAGAGAAAAAATGCAACCTTAAAAATGATTTTAGGATTTTTAAACACATATATCTTTTTACTTTTTAAATTCCTTCCTCTTCTTTCCTGACAATTTAAATCAATGTTCAAGTAAATTAACTTTTTTTTATTGTAAAGAATAAATAAATACATTTTAATTTAATTCTTCATTTTAGTTTCGTTTTTTTCGACGAATAATATTGGTGAAATATTTCTTTAAACTTATTATGATTAAAATTTAAAAAAAAATTATTCTGGCAAATCTGTAGAATCAAATTTAAATCTTATTTTAAAGTCTTTTGAATTTCTTTTAAAATTTTTGTTCTGAAAAATCTAGAAGAAATAATGATTTGTCTTTGTTAGAAATATAGCCTGCTCCAATTTGTTATATATTCTAACAAAGTGCAGATTGGATTTTAACCTATTTAAAACATGTCAGCAAAATTGTAAAATTAATCGTAATCAGGAAATATGACTAATGATGTTCCATGAATAATTTTTTGAATTTTTTCAAAAAGATTCAAATTAGTCAGTTTTTCTCTTCATTTTTTTCCGTTGAATTTCGAATTTTAAAGAGTCGAAATTGAAGATAAACTATGTTTCAAAATTTTTTTATTTTTTTTTTGTGTTTTCTCCTCTTTTAAATCGTTCAATTCAGTGTTTTTTTCATCATTTATCCTCTACAAAAAGCCTTCCATAAAAGGAAAAAAACCTACGGCGGAACGACAGACAGAAATCCCCAGGTGCATGTCTTTGGAAGTGGGAGGAGCCTATCCCCAGGTGCATGTCTTTGGAGGTGGGAGGAAGCCGGAATACCCGGAGGGAACCCACGCATTCACGGGGAGAACATGCAAACTCCACACAGAAAGATCCCGAGCCTGGGATTGAACCCAGGACTGCAGGACCTTGGTATTGTGAGGCAGACGCACTAACCCCTCTGCCACCGTGAAGCCCCTTATAATGATGTATATTTATATGAGTATGAGTGTAGAAAAGCAACATGAGTATTCCTTACTTCTTTCCAAGGAAGTCTGCAAGTTGGCAAAAACCCCTTCAAAATAAAATTTTCGCAAAAAATGCTATTTTTGCCTCTTTGCGCTGTAATTTGACCCCTTTAAAATGCTTCAAAAGTCACCAAACTTGGCGCACACATAAGGACTGGCGAATATTGCGATCTGATGAAAAAAACAAACCCCAAAACTCAAAATTGCGCTCTAGCGCTATTTTTGAATAAAACACTGAAAAAACTGCTCCTAGGAAGAAAACACAGACAAAACTGCTTGTAACTTCCGGTAAGAATGTCGGAGAGACATGAAACAAAAACCTCTATGTAGGTCTCGCTTAGACCTACATTTCATAGATTGACAACCCCCAAGAAAAATCTACAGGAAGTTTGCAATCCCCCCTTCAAAACAAAAGTTTTGTAAAAACCGGTCACCTTTCTTCAAACATTATCTCCTCTGAGTGCGTTTGTTGTTTTGGCTTCAAACTCGCACAGGAGAGAGATTGAACCCTTCTGATTAAAAGTATAGAACAGAGTTTTGAGAAGTTCTCAGGTTTTGATTTTACGTGCCTTTAAAGAACCCCTGTGCAAAGTCTCCTAAAAAATGTCATTTTTGCCTCTTTGAGCTGTAATTTGACCCCCTTAAAATGCTTCTAAACTCACCAAACTTGACACACACATCAGGTCTGGCAAAAATTGTGATCTGATGAAAAAACCTAACCTCAAAACTCAAAATTGCGCTCTACCGCCCCCCTAGGAATACAACACGGACAAACTGCTCCTAGGAAGAAAACACAGACAAAACTGCTTGTAACTTCCGGTAGGAATGTCAGAGAGACATGAAACAAAAAACACTATGTAGGTCTCACTTAGACCTACATTTTAATAATTTATATACTTTGGCAAAAATCAACAGGAAGTTTGATATTTTCACTTCAATACAACAACTGCATTACTTTTACAATGCGTTAGATTCTCAAAATAGTGGCTCCAAGGTGTCTTCTAACGCTTATCCGGCCGTGGGTCTCGGGGGCAGCAGCCAAAGGCGGACCCGACCAACGCTGCTTGCAGCTTTAATTATTATTATTATTTGAAACTGGATTTTGCATGTCACTAAAGTTATATAAGCCTTGCTTGTTCAATATTTAATGCAAAACTTGATTTGTTCAACCTTGGCCCGCGGCTTTGTTCCGTTTAAAATTTGTTGGCCCACTCTGTGTTTGAGTTTGACACCCTTGTTTTATCAGATGGTTTGTTGACAACATCCGGAGGCTGATAAAGAACATCGGAGCGCTTTCAATGTCACCGGTCCTCCAAATGTCTGCAGGAAGTGCGCCTATTGCACGTTTCCTGCAGACACACTTATAATAATAATAATAATAATAATGGATTAGATTTATATCGCGCTTTTCTATTGTTATATACTCAAAGCGCTCACAGAGCAGTGGGAACCCATCATTCATTCACACCTGGTGGTGGTAAGCTACATCTGTAGCCACAGCTGCCCTGGGGTAGACTGACGGAAGCGGCCCCTCCGACCACCACCAATCATTCATTCATCATTCATTCACCGGTGTGAGCGGCACCGGGGGCAAAGGGTGAAGTGCCCTGCCCAAGGACACAACGGCAGCGACTTTGATGTCCATAGGTGGGAAGCGAACCTGCAACCCTCAGGTTTGTGGTACGGCCGCTCCACCCACTACACCATGCCGCCCCTTCCATTATTCTTCCCCCGCTACTTGGGCTTGTTAGGCTCACGCCAACTTCGCCTGGGGTTTTTTGACTATCGTAACCATGACAACAGCATCCCGGAGATCCAAAATGTCCTTCTTCCCTCCGAAGAAGAAGGAGAACGGCGCGGCGCCAGCAAGGTGACCCCGCCGCCAACTGCCGACAGCCGGGACGCTATAATCGGATCCGCAGTCGCCGTGGGACGGACTTTATTCAGGCTATTGAAGGATCCGGGGGGTCCGGCTCCGGAAATGGAGGCCCGGGGAATGAATGGGAATGACTTTACGAGGACCCGAGATGGAGACTCAGTAAGCAGGTTAAGTCTTAGCTTCCGGAAATATCACCTTTTCGTTTATTGTTTTGCTTCTTGATCCTACTTTATGACTCGGGGGCGCGTTGGAACCATAGTCACAGTTCGGTATCCTACCTCCATTTTAAGGTCTCAGTCCGGTTTTTCGGCAAGGACGCCCCGCTAGTGTCACAGTATGTTGGTGACGAACCCCAAGATGCATTGAATAGGAAAACATAATTTAATGTCCGAAATTGTAAAAAATAAAGAGGAAACACAAACCAAGAACCAGGAACAGCCAAACTGGAAAAGGGCAAACCGGATCCAGCAAACAGGAACTAGGAACAAAAAGACGGAAAGCAGTCCACGGCATACAGGACTAGCGACAAGTAACAGGTAGAAGTTACAAGTATTGATGACGATAATCCAGCCCAGAGTGGAGGAACAAGCAGGTGTAAATAGCAGCTGGCTGATTGACACCAGGTGTGGCCCCGTGCCAATTAGCTACAGCTGAGGGGAAAACAACAGGAAATAAAGTCAAAATAAGAGCGCTGACAGGAAATGAGACAAACACAGAGGGAAAACTAAAACATGACCAAACTGTCAGGTACAAACCTGACAGCTAGCCCAGACCTGGGCAATTATTAGAGAGAAAAAATGTGTCTGGGGGGCCTATTTTTAGGAACACTAATACAAAACCTCACAATAATGTCTGCTTGAATGCTAAAAAAAAAACGTTGTGACAGACCACCTTAAAAAACGGAATGGATTTTTAAAACATTTTTCTGAATGAGACCCTAGAATGAACATGAAAATAAAGAATGTGTAAAAGTTAAATGGTTTATACTTGTGTAGAGGTTGCCCTAGAGAGCCTGGATCAGGGGTACAACACTGTTTTATTTTCATCAAATAGCCCAAGGTTTTTTGCTTTTCAGCAAAATCTCTTTTTTCCGCGTCTGTGTCTCTCTCTCGCTCTCTGGCTCCCACTCCCAACTCCAACTACTCGTCTCATCACGGCTGCTGCTAATAAAGGTGATTAGATAACAAGGCCCACCCGGGCCATCCACTCACCTGTCGCTGTCTTTGAGGCCGGTCCTTGCACACCCCGTTCCGCGGCAGGCCTGCAGGCCACGCCCCTCCTCCACAACTTGTATGGCGCTTTTCTACCTTCAAAGCGCTTTGATACTATTTCGCACATTCACCCGTTCACACACTGATGGCGGGAACTGCCGTGCGAGGCCCTAACCACGACCCATCAGGAGCAAGGGTGAAGTGTCTTGCTCAAGGACACAACGGACGTGACTAGGTTGGTAGAAGCTGGGGATCGACCCAGGAACCCTCAGGTTGCTGACACGGCCACTCTCCCAACTGTGCCACGCCTACTCCCCGTGGTAATCTAACTAGTTACTATGGCAATATAATTAGTAACTATGGTCATCTAGTTAGTTACTATGGTAATGTAATTAGTTGCTATGGTCATCTAGTTAGTTACTATGGTAATGTAATTAGTTGCTATGGTCATCTAGTTAGTTACTATGGTAATGTAATTAGTTACTATGGTAATATAATTAGTTACTATAGTAATCTAATTAGTTACTATGGTCATTGAATTAGTTACTATGGTAATCTAATTAGTTGCTATAGTCATCTAATTAGTTACTATGGTCATCTAATTAGTTACTGTGGTAATATAATTAGTTACTATAGTAATCTAATTAGTTACTATGGTCATTGAATTAATTACTATGGTAATCTAATTAGTTGCTATAGTCATCTAGTTAGTTACTATGGTCATCTAATTAATTACTGTGGTAATATAATTAGTTACTATAGTAATCTAATTAGTTACTATGGTCATTGAATTAGTTACTATGGTAATCTAATTAGTTGCTATAGTAATCTAATTAGTTACTATGGTCATTGAATTATTTACTATGGTAATATAATTAGTTACTATAGTAATCTAATTAGTTACTATGGTCATTGAATTAGTTACTATGGTAATCTAACTAGTTGCTATAGTCATCTAATTAGTTACTATGGTAATATAATTAGTTACTATAGTAATCTAATTAGTTACTAAGGTCTTTGAATTAGTTACTATGGTAATATAATTAGTTACTATAGTAATCTAATTAGTTACTATGGTCATCTAATTAATTGCTATAGTCATCTAATTAGTTACTATGGTAATATAATTAGTTACTATGGTAATATAATTAGTTACTATAGTAATCTAGTTAGTTACTATGGTAATGTAATTAGTTACTATGGTCATTGAATTAGTTACTATGGTAATATAATTTGTTACTATAGTAATCTAATTAGTTACTATGGTCATTGAATTAGTTACTATGGTAATCTAATTAGTTGCTATAGTCATCTAATTAGTTACTATGGTAATATAATTAGTTACTATAGTAATTTAATTAGTTACTAAGGTCATTGAATTAGTTACTATGGTAATATAATTAGTTACTATAGCAATCTAAATAGTTACTATGGTCATCTAATTAATTGCTATAGTCATCTAATTAGTTACTATGGTCATCTAATTAGTTGCTATAGTCATCTAATTAGTTACTATGGTCATCTAATTAGTTGCTATAATCATCTAATTAGTTACTATGGTCATCTAATTAGTTACTATGGTAATATAATTAGTTACTATGGTCATCTAATTAATTGCTATAGTCATCTAATTAGTTACTATAGTAATCTAATTAGTTACTATGGTCATCTAATTAGTTGCTATAGTCATCTAATTAGTTACTATGGTCATTTAATTAGTTGCTATAATCATCTAATTAGTTACTATGGTCATCTAATTAGTTACTATGGTAATATAATTAGTTACTATGGTCATCTAATTAGTTGCTATAGTCATCTAATTAGTTACTATGGCTGTTTGTTGCATTTTTGTTGCGTTTCGATTGATTGTTATGTCGTAAATATTCAGTGTTTTATCCTTCATAGATAATATTGTAAATCACACATTCTTTATTTTCATGTACAAACCCCGTTTCCATATGAGTTGGGAAATTGTGTTAGATGTAAATATAAACAGAATACAATGATTTACAAATCCTTTTCAACCCATATTCAGTTGAATGCACTACAAAGACAAGATACTTGATCTTCAAACTCATAAACTCTTTTTTCTTTTGCAAATAATAACTAACTTAGAATTTAATGGTTGCAACACGTGCCAAAGTAGTTGGGAAAGGGCATGTTCACCACTGTGTTACATCACCTTTTCTTTTAACAACACTCAATAAACGTTTGGGAACTGAGGAAACTAATAGTTGAAGCTTTGAAAGTGGAATTATTTCCCTTTCTAGTTTTATGTAGAGCTTCAGTCGTTCAACAGTCTGGGGTCTTGTCGTATTTTACGCTTCATAATGCGCCACACATTTTCGATGGGATACATGTCTGGACTGCAGGCGGGCCAGGAAAGTACCCGCACTTTTTTACTACGAAGCCACACTGTTGTAACACGTGGCTTGGCATTGTTTTGCTGAAATAAGCAGGGGCGTCCATGATAACGTTGCTAGGATCCGGATAGTTATTTTCCTCTTTGTTCCAGAAGACACCACGTCCACAGTTTCCAAATATAATTAGAAATGTGGACTCGTCAGAACACAAAACGCTTTTCCACTGTGCATCAGTCCATCTTAGATGAGCTCGGGCCCAGCGAAGCCGGCGGCGTTCCTCTGTGTTGTTGATAAATGGCTTTCGCTTTGCATAGTAGAGTTTTAACTTGCACTTACAGATGTAGCGACCAACTGTAGTTACTGACAGTGGTTTTATGAAGTGTCCCTGAGCCCATGTGGTGATATCCTTAACACACTGATGTCGGTTTTTGATGCAGTACCGCCTGAGGGATCAAAGGTCTGTAATATCATCGCTTACGTGCAGTGATTTCTCCAGATTCTTGGAACCTTTTGATGGTTTTACGGGCCGTAGATGGTAAAATCCCTAAATTCCTTGCAATAGCTCGTTGGGAAATGTTCTAAAATTCTTCAACAATTTGCTTACAAAGCGGTGACCCTCGCCCCATCCTTGTTTGTGAATGACTTAGCATTTCATGGAAGCTGCTTTTATACCCAATCATGACTCCCACCTGCTCCCAATTAGCCAGCACACCTGTGGGATGCTCCAAATAAGTGTTTGATGAGCATTCTGTCAGGCTTTCCCCTGACAGTTTGTCTATGTTTTACTTTTCCTCTGCATTTGTCTGTTTCCTCTGTGTTTAGTATCTCCTGTCTTTAGTTCCTGTCTAGTGCTCTTATTTCGTCAGCTTCCTGTCTTGTTCCCCGAGTGCTGTGTTCCTCCTCAGCTGCGGGTGATTGGCACCCGGTCACACCTGTTGCCAATCAGCCCGCTCCTATTTGTACCCTTGTATCCTATTTGGGTTTTTTTAGCCATAGCTATTTCCAGTTTTTCTGTTTGTTATCCTCTAGCTTCCATGCTAAAGTTCCTTTTTGTTTCTCGTTCGCTTCTATGCTAAAGGCCTTTTGTTTTTTTTCATCCGCCCACGTGCGCGCTTTTGGTTTGAACCCCTTTGTTTGGTTTTGTCTTAGTATTTATATTCAAATCATGTTTGCTCACTCCATGCCTGCCTCCGTCTCTGCATCTTGGGGTTCGACACCAAAATAACTGTGACACATTCCTCAACGTTATCAGTATTTATTGCCACCTTTCCCAACTTCTTTGTCACGTTTTGCTGGCATCAAATTGTAACGTTGATGATTATTTGCACACAACAAAAAAATGTTTATCAGTTTGAACGTCAAATATGTTGTCTTTGTAGCATATTCAACTGAATATGGGTTGAAAAGGATTTGCAAATCCTTTTCAACCCATATTCAGTTGAATATTTCCAAAAACAATTTGAATGTCAGACCACGGAACACTTTTCCACTTTGCTTCAGTCCATCTTAGATGATCTCGGGCCCAAAGAAGCTGGCGGCGTTTCTGGATGTTGTTGATAAATGGCTTTCGCTTTGCATAGTAGAGCTTTAACTTGCACTTACAGATGTAGCGACCAACTGTGTTTAGTGACAGTGGTTTTCTGAAGTCTTCCCGAGCCCATGTGGTGATATCCTTTAGAGATTGATGTTTGTTTTTGAGGGATTGAAGGTCACTCCGCTTACATGGAGTGATTTTTTTTCCAGATTCTCTGAACCTTTTGATGATATTATGGAGCGTGGATGTTGAAATCCCTGAATTTCTAGCAATTGCACTTTGAGAAACGTTGTTCTTAAACTGTTTGACTATTTGCTCACGCAGTTGTGGACAAAGGGGTGTACCTCGCCCCATCCTTTCTTGTGGAAGACTGAGCATTTTTTGGGGGAAGCTCTTTTTATACCCAATCATGGCACCCACCTGTTCCCAATTAGCCTGCACACCTGTGGGAGGTTCCAAATAAGCGTTTGATGAGCATTCCTCAATTTTTATCAGTATTGTTTTTAGAAATATTCAACTGAATATGGGTTGAAAAGGATCTGCAAATCATTGTATTCTGTTTATATTTACATCAAACACATATTTACATCAAACACAATTTCCCAACTCATATGGAAACGGGGTTTCTGCAATTTAGGTCTCATTCAGTAAAAAAAAATGTAAAATTCCATTCCGTTTTCTAATGAGGTCTGTCATTGTTGTGAGGTTTTGTATTAGTGTTCCTAAAAATAAACATATTTATTTCTCTAAATCTGCCCCCCCTTATGCAGAATGATAGCCCCCCCCCCCCCCCCCCCCCCTTGAACGTGTCGCCAGACGCAGGTGGCGCCCCCTGTTGGCGGCTAACGAAGACCACTTGGCCTCCTCCCCGCGCTAATTAATTCTCCCATCTTGCCTGGGCGGGTGATGAATGATGGCGGCCTGATTCGGTTCCCGCTCTGGACGCGGGGGCGTGGGGGTGTGTGAGGAGCCAGGGCCACGTTAACATCCAGGAACCCAGGAAGAAATTGAATTTTCTTTCTTTTTTTTTTTTCCCAGGACCTGACCTTCATTGGGAATACTAAGAGGATGAATATATTTAATATAACACACACAAGCGCTGACATTTCCGCATTCTGCAAGGTGGAGGCTTTTTCTTTTTAAATGGGCCTCCCTGCAGCATCCGCAGGTCTAATGACCTTTTCTCACCGGCTCCTCTGCGGCCGGCAAAAAGCGTGGCGGTAAATGAAGCGCTCCAAATCGTGATAAATAAAGGCAGCGGGGGTCTCGCGGATCGGATGTTCTCCTCGTCCCCGAGAGGATTAGAAGAAGGACTATCTTGTGCGAGCAGGCGGCAGGAGAGTCAACTCATAGTCCCGACAATGGTCTGCAAACTCATTTTAGAGATAAAGGGGGAGTGTCAGGCATCATTAGATGTTGTTCTTCGGTATGTCTCCGGATCCTTCCCTGCATACTTGCCAACCTTGAGACCTCCAAATTCGGGAAATGGGGGGATTTATGTGGGTGGTTGGTTGGGGGGACGTGGTTGAAGTGGTGGTAGCGGGGAGGGGTGTATATATTTTCAAGTATTTCTTGGAACACATATAC
>NC_084625.1:6074495-6151995 GCF_033978795.1 Nerophis ophidion
CATAAATATTCATCCCTCACCACATACCGCAGATTCACCTCATTGCAAATTTAAAAGAAATAACTTTTAAAAATGTTTTCAAAAAAATGTTCATCCTAAATTAAGTCCTTTCAAGCAAAAAAATTGCAAAAAGAAGTAACAAATTACTAAACTTTCTACAAAAATAGTCGTCCTTCACCACATTATGCAGATTCACCTCATTGCAAATGTTTTTTTGTTTTTTTATTTGAATTTTTTTGTTTTTGTATCAAGAAAATTCGACAATTTTTTGGTCCCAAATTAAGTATTTTCAAGCATTAAAATGGCAAAAAAAAATCTAACAAATTACTAAAGGTTCGACATAAATAGTCGTACCTCACCACATACCGCAGATTCACCTCATTGCAAATTTTAAAAAAAACTTTTAAAAATGTTTTTAAGCATATTCAAAAAAAATTTCATCCTAAATTAAGTCCTTTCAAGCAAAAAAATTGCAAAAAAAAGTAATAAATTGCTAAACTTTCTACATAAATAGTCGTCCCTCACCACATTATGCAGATTCACCTCATTGCAAATGTATTAATTTTTTTTAAATTTGAATTTTTTTTGTTTTTATTTCAAGAATATTCGACAATTTTTTGGTCCTAAATTAAGTATTTTCAAGCATTAAAATGGCAAAAAAAAATCTAAGAAATTACTAAAGGTTCGACATAAATATTCGTCCCTCACCACATTACACAGATTCACCTCATTGCAAATTTATTTAAAAAAACATTTTTTACATTTTTTTTATTTTAAGCATATTCGACAATTTTTGGGTCCTAAATTAAGTATTTTCAAGCATAAAAATGGCAAAAAAGGATGTAACAAATTACTAAAATTTCTACATATAAAGTCGTCCCTCACCACATCACGCAAATTAAAAAAAAAAAAAAATTTAAAAATGTTTTTATTTTAAGCATATTCGACATTGTTTTCATCCTAAATTAAGTATTTTCAAGCAAAAAAATGGCAAAAAAAAGTAACAAATTACTAAACTTTCTACATAAATAGTCGTCCCTCACCACATTATGCAGATTCACCTCATTGCAAAAGTTTGTGGGTTTTTTTTATTTGAATTTTTTTGTTTTTGTTTCAAGAAAATTCGACAATTTTTGGGTCCTAAATTAAGTATTTTCAAGCATTAAAATGGCTAAAAAAAATCTAACAAATTACTAAAGGTTCGACATAAATAGTCGTACCTCACCACATACCGCAGATTCACCTCATTGCAAATTTAAAAAAAAAACTTTTAAAAATGTTTTTAAGTATATTAAAAAAAAAATTCATCCTAAATTAAGTCCTTTCAAGCAAAAAAATGGCCAAAAAAAAGTAACAAATTACTAAACTTTCTACATAAATAGTCGTCCCTCACCACATTATGCAGATTCACCTCATTGCAAATGTATACATTTTTTTTTTATTTGAATTTTTTTTGTTTTTATTTCAAGAAAATTCGACAATTTTTTGGTCCTAAATTAAGTATTCTCAAGCATTAAAATGGCTAAAAAAAATCTAAGAAATTACTAAAGGTTCGACATAAATATCCGTCCCTCACCACATTACACAGATTCACCTCATTGCAAATTTATTTAAAAAAACATTTTTAAAAATTGTTTTATGTTAAGCATATTCGACAATTTTTTGGGTCCTAAATTAAGTATTTTCAAGCATAAAAATGGCAAAAAAGGATGTAGCAAATCACAAAAATTTCTACATAAATAGTCGTCCCTCACCACATTACACAGATTCACCTCAATGCAAATAAAAAAAAAACTTTTAAAAATGTTTTTATTTTAAGCATATTCGCCAATTTTTTCATCCTAAATTAAGTCTTTTCAAGCAAAAAAATGGCAAAAAAAAGTAACAAATTACTAAACTTTCTGCATAAATAGTCGTCCCTCAACACATTATGCAGATTCACCTCATTGCAAATGTTTTTTTGTTTTTGTTTTTTTATTTGAATTTTTTTTGTTTTTATTTCAAGAATATCCGACATTTTTTTGGTCCCAAATTAAGTATTTTCAAGCATTAAAATGGCAAAAAAAAATCTAAGAAATTACTAAAGGTTCGACATAAATATTCGTCCCTCACCACATTACACAGATTCACCTCATTGCAAATTCATTTAAAAAAACATTTTTTGAATTTTTTTTATTTTAAGCATATTCGACAATTTTTGGGTCCTAAATTAAGTATTTTCAAGCATAAAAATGGCAAAAAAGGATGTAGCAAATCACTGAAATTTTTACATATACAGTCGTCCCTCACCACATTACACAGATTCACCTCATTGCAAATTAAAAAAAACTTTGAAAAATGTTTTTATTTTAAGCATATTTGACATTTTTTTCATCCTAAATTAAGTATTTTCAAGCAAAAAAATGGCAAAAAAAAGTAACAAATTACTAAACTTTCTACATACATAGTCGTCCCTCACCACATTATGCAGATTCACCTCATTGCAAATGTTTTTTTTTTTTATTTAAATTTTTTTTGTTTTTATTTCAAGAATATTCGACAATTTTTTGGTCCTAAATTAAGTATTTTCAAGCATTAAAATGGAAAAAAAAATCTTACAAATTACTAAAGGTTCGACATAAATATTCATCCCTCACCACATTACACAGATTCACCTCATTGCAAATTTATTTTAAAAAAAAATGTTTAAAAAAGGTTTTATTTTAAGCATTTTCGACAATTTTTTGGTCCTAAATTAAGTATTTTCAAGCATAAAAATGGCAAAAAAGGATGTAACAAATTACTAAACTTTCTACATTTACAGTCATCCCTCACCACAGATACACCTCATTAATATATATATTTTTTACTCCAATTTTTTTTAAGGCATATTCTACAAGTTTTTGGTATGAAAATAAGTATTTTCAAACATGAAAATGGCTAAAAACATAAAAATGTCCAAAATGTTTACATATACAGCCGTCCCTCTCCAAATCATCTGGCTTCACCTCATCACAGACTTTTATCAATTTTTAGTTATTCATTTAAAGCATATTTTATAACTTTACGTTACTAATTTAAGTAATTTCAAGCATAAAAATGGCTAAAAAAAAAAAAAAAAATTACTAAATGTTCTTGCCCTAAATCCCTTGCCACATTACATGGATTCACCTCTTTGCAAATTATTACAAAAATATGTTTTTATTTTTTTTTTAAATACATTTTTTAAGGCATTTTCTACAATTTTTTGGGTCTGAAATTAAGTATTTTCAAGGGTTAAAATGGCTAAAATACACGAAAATGTCAAAAGTGTTTACATATACAGTCGTCCCTCTCCAAATCATGTGGCTTCACCTCATCACGGACTTTTTTCAAATATGAATTTATTTATTTAAAGCATATTTCCCAACTTTATGTCCCTAATTTAAGTACTTTCAAGAATTAAAATGGCTAAATAAACAAATAAACTACTAAACTTTCTACATATACAGTCTTGCCTTGCCACATTACATAGATTCACCTCATTGCAAATTATTACAAAGAACATTTATTTCATTTATTTTAAGCATATTCTAAAAATTTTTGGTCGTATTTTCAAGCATAAAAAAATAGCTTGAAAAAAAAATAGCTTGAAAAAAAATTACAGCATTTTTTTTAACTTTCTACATGAATAGTCGTCCCTCACTACATTACACAGATTCACCTCATTGCAAATTTATTTAAAAAAAAAAAGGTATTAAAATAATTTTACGTGAACTACAATTTTTTATCCTCAATTAAGTATTTTCAAGCAGAAAAATGAGTAAAAAAATCTAAAAAATTAGTCAACTTTACACATGTACAGTCATCCCTTGCCACATTACGTAGATGCACCTCATTGCAAATTATTACACTTTTTTTTTAAATTTTATTTATTTCAAGCATATTCTACAATTTTTGGGTCTGAAAATAAGTATTTTCAAGCATAAAAATGGCTAAAACACACAAAAACTTCAAAAAAGATCCAACAAATTATTAAACTTGCTACATATACAGTCGTCCCTTGCCACATTATGCAGATTCACCTCATTAATAAAAAAAAATTCAACTAAAAACATTTTTAGGCATATTTTACAAGTTTTTGGCCTGAAAATAAGTATTTTTAAGCATTAAAATGGCTAAAAACACAAAAATGTCCAAAAATTTTTACATATACATCCGTCCCTCTCCCAAATCTCATCAAACTTTTTTAAATATTTATTTATTTATTTATTTGTTTAAAACATATTTTACAACTGTATGTCCCTAATTTAAGTATTTTCAAGCATAAAAAAATAGGTTAAAAAAAATTTACAAAAAAATTAGCAAACTTTCTACATTGCACAGATTCACCTCATTGCAAAATTATAAAAAAATTTTTTATTAAAAAACATTTTATTTGAAGTACAATTTTTTATCCTCAATTAAGTATTTTCAAGCATAAAAATGGCTAAACAAATCTAACAAATTACTCAACTTTCTACATATACGGTCATTACGTAGTCACCTCATTACAAATTATTAAAAAAATGTTTTTAATCTTATTTATTTTGAGCATATTCTACAATTTTTTGGTCTGAAAATAAGTATTTTCAAGCATAAAAATGGCTAAAAACACAAAAATGTCCAAAAATTTTTACATATGCAGTCGTCCCTCCCCAAAATTATGTGGCTTCATCTCATCACAGACTTTTTAAAATATTTATTTATTTTTTCAAAGAATATTTTACAACTTTATGTCCATAAATTAAGTATTTTCAAGCATTAAAATGGCTGAAAAAAATAAAAAATAAAAAAAATTATTACAATTTTTACATATAGAGTTTTCTCTTGCCACATTATGTAGATTCACCTCATTGCAAATTCTTACAAACAACATTTATTTTATATATTTCAAGCATATTTTACAATTTTTGGGTCGTGAATTAAGTATTTTCAAGCATAAAAAAATAGGTTGAAAAAAATTACAAAAACAAATGACTAAACTTTCTACATGAATAGTCGTCCCTCACTACATTACACGGATTCACAAATGTATTAAAAAAAAACAATGTATAAAAAAACATTTTATTTGAAGTACAATTTTTTATCCTCAATTAATTATTTTCAAGCATAAAAATGGCTAAACAAATCTAACAAAATACTAAACTTTCTACATATACAGACATCCCTTGCCACATTACGTAGTCACCTCATTACAAATTATTACAAAAACATTTTTAATTTTATTTGTTTCAAGCATATTGTACAATTTTTTGGTTGTTAATTAAGTACTTTCAAGCATAAAAAAATGGGTTTAAAAAAAATTACCAAAAAATTACTAAACTTTCTACATAAATAGTCGTCCCTCACTACGTTACACAGATTCACAAATTTATAATAAAAAAAAAAGTATTAAAAAACATTTTATTTGAAGTACAATTTTTTTTATCCTAAATTAAGTATTTTCAAGCATAAAAAAATAGGTAAAAAAGAAATTACAAAAAAATTTGCCAACTTTCTACATATACAGTCATCCCTTGCCGCATTACGTAGTCACCTCATTGCAAATTATTGCAAAAACATTTTTAATTTTATTTATTTTGAGCATATTCTACAATTTTTTGGTCTTAAAATAAGTATTTTCAAGCATAAAAATGGCTAAAATACACAAAAACATCAAAAATGTTTACATATACAGCCGTCCCTCTCCAAATCTTGTGGCTTCACCTCATCACAGACTTTTTAAATATTTAATGTATTTATTTAAAGCATATTTTACAACTTTATGTTCCTATATTAAGTATTTTCAAGCATAAAAATGGCTAAAATACACAAAAACGTCAAAAATGTTTGCATATACAGTCGTCCCTCTCCAAATAATTTAATTTCACCTCATCAGACTTTTTTAAATATTAAATGTATTTATTTAAAGCATATTTTACAACTTTATGTTCCTATATTAAGTATTTTCAAGCATAAAAATGGCTAAAATACACAAAAACGTCAAAAATTTTTACATATATAGCCGTCCCTCCAAATAATTTAACTTCACCTCATCAGACTTCTTTAAATATTAAATGTATTTATTTAAAACATATTTTACAACTTTATGTTCCCATATTAAGTACTTTCAAGCATAAAAATGACTAAAATACACAAAAACGTCAAAAATGTTTACATATACAGCCGTCCCTCTCCAGATCATGTGGTTTCACCTCATTGCAGACTTTTTTAAATATAACATTTATTTATTTAAAGCATATTTTACAACTTTATGTTCCTATATTAAGTATTTTCAAGCATAAAAATGGCTAAAATACACAAAAACGTCAAAATTTTTTACATATACAGCCGTCCCTCTACAAATAATTTAACTTCACCTCATCAAACTTTTTTAAATATTAAATGTATTTATTTAAAGCATATTTTACAACTTTATGTTCCCATCTTAAGTTCTTTCAATCATAAAAATGGCTAAAATACACAAAAACGTCAAAAATGTTTACATATACAGCCGTCCCTCTCCAAATAATTTAACTTCACCTCATCAGACTTTTTTAAATATTAAATGTATTTATTTAAAGCATATTTTATAACTTTATGTTCCCATCTTGAGTACTTTCAAGCATAAAAATGGCTAAAATACACAAAAACGTCAAAAATGTTTACATATACAGCCGTCCCTCTCCAAATCTTGTGGCTTCCCCTCATCACAGACTTTTTAAATATTTAATGTATTTATTTAAAGCATATTTTACAACTTTATGTTCCTATATTAAGTATTTTCAAGCATAAAAATGGCTAAAATACACAAAAACGTCAAAAATGTTTGCATATACAGTCGTCCCTCTCCAAATAATTTAACTTCACCTCATCAGACTCTTTTAAATATTAAATGTATTTATTTAAAGCGTATTTTACAACTTTGTTACTATATTAAGTATATTTAAGCATAGAAATGGCTAAAATACACAAAAATACACAAAAACGTCAAAAATGTTTACATATACAGCCGTCCCTCTCCAAATAATTTCACTTCACCTCATCAGACTTATTTAAATATTAAATGTATTTATTTAAAGCATATTTTACAACTTTATGTTCCCATCTTAAGTACTTTCAAGCATAAAAATGGCTAAAATACACAAAAACGTCAAAAATGTTTACATATACAGCCGTCCCTCTCCAAATAATTTAACTTCACCTTATCAGACTTTTTTAAATATTAAATGTATTTATTTAAAGCATAATTTACAACTTTATGTTCCTATATTAAGTACTTTCAAGCATAAAAATGGCTAAAATACACAAAAACGTCAAAAATGTTTACATATACAGCCGTCCCTCTCCAAATAATTTAACTTCACCTCATCAGACTTTTTTAAATATTAAATGTATTTATTCAAAGCATATTTTACAACTTTATGTTCCTATATTAAGTATTTTCAAGCTTAAAAATGGCTAAAATACACAAAAACATCAAAAATGTTTACATATACAGCCGTCCCTCTCCAAATAATTTAACTTCACCTCATCGGACTTATTTAAATATTAAATGTATTTATTTAAAGCATATTTTACAACTTTATGTTCCTATATTAAGTATTTTCAAGCATAAAAATGGCTAAAATACACAAAAACGTCAAAAATGTTTACATATACAGCCATCCCTCTCCAAATAATTTAACTTCACCTCATCAGACTTTTTTAAATATTAAATGTATTTATTTAAAGCATATTTTAAAACTTTTTGTTCCCATATTTAGTATTTTCAAGCATAAAAATGGCTAAAATACTCAAAAACGTCAAAAATGTTTACATATACAGCCGTCCCTCTCCAAATAATTTAACTTCACCTCATCAGACTTTTTTAAATATTAAATGTATTTATTTAAAGCATATTTTACAACCTTATGTTCCCATCTTAAGTACTTTCAAGCATAAAAATGGCTAAAATACACAAAAACGTCAAAAATTTTTACATATACAGCCATCCCTCTCCAAATAATTTAACTTCACCTCATCGGACTTTTTTAAATATTAAATGTATTTATTTAAAGCATATTTTACAAATTTATGTTCCTATATTAAGTATTTTCAAGCATAAAAATGGCTAAAATACACAAAAACGTCAAAAATGTTTACATATGCAGCCGTCCCTCTCCAAATAATTTAACTTCACCTCATCAGACTTTTTTAAATATTAAATGTATTTATTTAAAGCATAATTTACAACTTTATGTTCCTATATTAAGTACTTTCAAGCATAAAAATGGCTAAAATACACAAAAACGTCAAAAATGTTTGCATATACAGTCGTCCCTCTCCAAATAATTTAATTTCACCTCATCAGACTTTTTTAAATATTAAATGTATTTATTCAAAGCATATTTTACAACTTTATGTTCCTATATTAAGTATTTTCAAGCATAAAAGTGGCTAAAATACACAAAAACATCAAAAATGTTTACATATACAGCCGTCCCTCTCCAAATAATTTAACTTCACCTCATCGGACTTTTTTAAATATTAAATGTATTTATTTAAAGCATATTTTACAACTTTATGTTCCTATATTAAGTATTTTCAAGCATAAAAATGGCTAAAATACACAAAAACGTCAAAAATGTTTACATATACAGCCATCCCTCTCCAAATAATTTAACTTCACCTCATCAGACTTGTTTAAATATTAAATGTATTTATTTAAAGCATATCTTAAAACTTTTTGTTCCCATATTTAAGATTTTCAAGCATAAAAATGGCTAAAATACTCAAAAACGTCAAAAATGTTTACATATACAGCCGTCCCTCTCCAAATAATTTAACTTCACCTCATCAGACTTTTTTAAATATTAAATGTATTTATTTAAAGCATATTTTACAACCTTATGTTCCCATCTTAAGTACTTTCAAGCATAAAAATGGCTAAAATACACAAAAACGTCAAAAATGTTTACATATACAGCCGTCCCTCTCCAAATAATTTAACTTCACCTCATCGGACTTTTTTAAATATTAAATGTATTTATTTAAAGCATATTTTACAAATTTATGTTCCTATATTAGGTATTTTCAAGCATAAAAATGGCTAAAATACACAAAAACGTCAAAAATGTTTACATATGCAGCCATCCCTCTCCAAATAATTTAACTTCACCTCATCAGACTTTTTTAAATATTAAATGTATTTATTTAAAGCATATTTTAAAACTTTTTGTTCCCATATTTAGTATTTTCAAGCATAAAAATGGCTAAAATACTCAAAAACGTCAAAAATGTTTACATATACAGTCGTCCCTCTCCAAATAATTTAACTTCACCTCATCAGACTTTTTTAAATATTAAATGTATTTATTTAAAGCATATTTTACAACCTTATGTTCCCATCTTAAGTACTTTCAAGCATAAAAATGGCTAAAATACACAAAAACGTCAAAAATGTTTACATATACAGCCGTCCCTCTCCAAATAATTTAACTTCACCTCATTGCAGACTTTTTTTAAATATTAAATTTATTCATTTAAAGCATATTTTACAACTTTATGTTACTATATTAAGTATTTTTAAGCATGAAAATGGCTAAAATACACAAAAATACACAAAAACGTCAAAAATGTTTACATATACAGCCGTCCCTCTCCAGATCATGTGGCTTCACTTCATTGCAGACTTTTTTAAATATTAAATATATTTATTTAAAGCATATTTTACAACTTTATGTTCCTATATTAAGTATTTTCAAGCTTAAAAATGGCTAAAATACACAAAAACATCAAAAATGTTTACATATACAGCCGTCCCTCTCCAAATAATTTAACTTCACCTCATCGGACTTTTTTAAATATTAAATGTATTTATTTAAAGCATATTTTACAACTTTATGTTCCTATATTAAGTATTTTCAAGCATAAAAATCGCTAAAATACACAAAAACGTCAAAAATATTTACATATACAGCCATCCCTCTCCAAATAATTTAACTTCACCTCATCAGACTTTTTTAAATATTAAATGTATTTATTTAAAGCATATTTTAAAACTTTTTGTTCCCATATTTAGTATTTTCAAGCATAAAAATGGCTAAAATACTCAAAAACGTCAAAAATGTTTACATATACAGCCGTCCCTCTCCAAATAATTTAACTTCACCTCATCAGACTTTTTTAAATATTAAATGTATTTATTTAAAGCATATTTTACAACCTTATGTTCCCATCTTAAGTACTTTCAAGCATAAAAATGGCTAAAATACACAAAAACGTCAAAAATGTTTACATATACAGCCATCCCTCTCCAAATAATTTAACTTCACCTCATCGGACTTTTTTAAATATTAAATGTATTTATTTAAAGCATATTTTACAAATTTATGTTCCTATATTAAGTATTTTCAAGCATAAAAATGGCTAAAATACACAAAAACGTCAAAAATGTTTACATATGCAGCCGTCCCTCTCCAAATAATTTAACTTCACCTCATCAGACTTTTTTAAATATTAAATGTATTTATTTAAAGCATAATTTACAACTTTATGTTCCTATATTAAGTACTTTCAAGCATAAAAATGGCTAAAATACACAAAAACGTCAAAAATGTTTGCATATACAGTCGTCCCTCTCCAAATAATTTAATTTCACCTCATCAGACTTTTTTAAATATTAAATGTATTTATTCAAAGCATATTTTACAACTTTATGTTCCTATATTAAGTATTTTCAAGCATAAAAGTGGCTAAAATACACAAAAACATCAAAAATGTTTACATATACAGCCGTCCCTCTCCAAATAATTTAACTTCACCTCATCGGACTTTTTTAAATATTAAATGTATTTATTTAAAGCATATTTTACAACTTTATGTTCCTATATTAAGTATTTTCAAGCATAAAAATGGCTAAAATACACAAAAACGTCAAAAATGTTTACATATACAGCCATCCCTCTCCAAATAATTTAACTTCACCTCATCAGACTTTTTTAAATATTAAATGTATTTATTTAAAGCATATTTTAAAACTTTTTGTTCCCATATTTAGTATTTTCAAGCATAAAAATGGCTAAAATACTCAAAAACGTCAAAAATGTTTACATATACAGCCGTCCCTCTCCAAATAATTTAACTTCACCTCATCAGACTTTTTTAAATATTAAATGTATTTATTTAAAGCATATTTTACAACCTTATGTTCCCATCTTAAGTACTTTCAAGCATAAAAATGGCTAAAATACACAAAAACGTCAAAAATGTTTACATATACAGCCATCCCTCTCCAAATAATTTAACTTCACCTCATCGGACTTTTTTAAATATTAAATGTATTTATTTAAAGCATATTTTACAAATTTATGTTCCTATATTAGGTATTTTCAAGCATAAAAATGGCTAAAATACACAAAAACGTCAAAAATGTTTACATATGCAGCCATCCCTCTCCAAATAATTTAACTTCACCTCATCAGACTTTTTTAAATATTAAATGTATTTATTTAAAGCATATTTTAAAACTTTTTGTTCCCATATTTAGTATTTTCAAGCATAAAAATGGCTAAAATACTCAAAAACGTCAAAAATGTTTACGTATACAGTCGTCCCTCTCCAAATAATTTAACTTCACCTCATCAGACTTTTTTAAATATTAAATGTATTTATTTAAAGCATATTTTACAACCTTATGTTCCCATCTTAAGTACTTTCAAGCATAAAAATGGCTAAAATACACAAAAACGTCAAAAATGTTTACATATACAGCCGTCCCTCTCCAAATAATTTAACTTCACCTCATTGCAGACTTTTTTTAAATATTAAATGTATTCATTTAAAGCATATTTTACAACTTTATGTTACTATATTAAGTATTTTCAAGCATAAAAATGGCTAAAATACACAAAAATACACAAAAACGTCAAAAATGTTTACATATACAGCCGTCCCTCTCCAGATCATGTGGCTTCACTTCATTGCAGACTTTTTTAAATATTAAATATATTTATTTAAAGCATATTTTACAACTTTATGTTCCTATATTAAGTATTTTCAAGCATAAAAGTGGCTAAAATACACAAAAACGTCAAAAATGTTTACATATACAGTCGTCCCTCTCCATATAATTTAACTTCACCTCATCAGACTTTTTTAAATATTAAATGTATTTATTTAAAGCATATTTTACAACTTTATGTTCCCATCTTAAGTACTTTCAAGCATAAAAATGGCTAAAATACACAAAAACGTCAAAAATGTTTACATATACAGCCGTCCCTCTCCAAATAATTTAACTTCACCTCATCAGACTTTTTTAAATATTAAATGTATTTATTTAAAGCATATTTTACAACCTTATGTTCCCATCTTAAGTACTTTCAAGCATAAAAATGGCTAAAATACACAAAAACGTCAAAAATGTTTACATATACAGTCGTCCCTCTCCAAATAATTTAACTTCACCTCATCAGACTTTTTTAAATATTAAATGTATTTATTTAAAGCATATTTTACAACTTTATGTTCCTATATTAAGTATATTTAAGCATAAAAATGGTTAAAATACACAAAAATACACAAAAACGTCAAAAATGTTTGCATATACAGTCGTCCCTCTCCAAATCATGTGGTTTCACCTCATTGCAGACTTTTTTGAATATTAAATGTATTTATTTAAAGCATATTTTACAACTTTATGTTACTATATTAAGTATATTTAAGCATAAAAATGGCTAAAATACACAAAAATACACAAAAACGTCAAAAATGTTTACATATACAGCCGTCCCTCTCCAGATCATGTGGCTTCACTTCATTGCAGACTTTTTTAAATATTAAATGTATTTATTTAAATCATATTTTACAACTTTATGTTCCCATATTAAGTATTTTCAAGCATAAAAATGGCTAAAATACACAAAAACGTCAAAAATGTTTACATATACAGCCGTCCCTCTCCAAATAATTTAACTTCACCTCATCAGACTTTTTTAAATATTAAATGTATTTATTTAAAGCATATTTTACAACTTTATGTTCCTATATTAAGTATTTTCAAGCATAAAAATGGCTAAAATACACAAAAACGTCAAACTTTTTTACATATACAGCCGTCCCTCTCCAAATAATTTCACTTCACCTCATCAGACTTATTTAAATATTAAATGTATTTATTTAAAGCATATTTTACAACTTTATGTTCCTATATTAAGTACTTTCAAGCTTAAAAATGGCTAAAATACACAAAAACGTCAAAAATGTTTACATATACAGCCGTCCCTCTCCAAATAATTTGGTTTCACCTCATAAGACTTATTTAAATATTAAATGTATTTATTTAAAGCATATTTTACAACTTTATGTTCCCATCTTAAGTACTTTCAAACATAAAAATGGCTAAAATACACAAAAACGTCAAAAATGTTTACATATACAGCCGTCCCTCTCCAAATAATTTAACTTTACCTCATCAGACTTTTTTTAAATATTAAATGTATTCATTTAAAGCATATTTTACAACTTTATGTTCCCATATTAAGTATTTTCAAGCATAAAAATGGCTAAAATACACAAAAACGTCAAAAATGTTTACATATACAGCCGTCCCTCTCCAAATAACGTGGCTTCACCTCATTGCAGACTCTTTTAAATATTAAATGTATTTATTTAAAGCGTATTTTACAACTTTATGTTACTATATTAAGTATATTTAAGCATAAAAATGGCTAAAATACACAAAAATACACAAAAACGTCAAAAATGTTTACATATACAGCCGTCCCTCTCCAGATCATGTGGCTTCACTTCATAGCAGACTTTTTTAAATATTAAATGTATTGTTTAAAGCATATTTTAAAACTTTATGTTCCCATCTTAAGTACTTTCAAGCATAAAAATGGCTAAAATACACAGAAACGTCAAAAATGTTTACATATACAGCCGTCCCTCTCCAAATAATTTAACTTCACCTCATCAGACTTTTTTAAATATTAAATGTATTTATTTAAAGCATATTTTACAACTTTATGTTCCTATATTAAGTATTTTCAAGCATAAAAATGGCTAAAATACACAAAAACGTCAAAAATGTTTACATATACAGTCGTCCCTCTCCAAATAATTTCACTTCACCTCATCAGACTTTTTTAAATATTAAATGTATTTATTTAAAGCATATTTTACAACTTTATGTTCCTATATTAAGTATTTTCAAGCATAAAAATGGCTAAAATACACAAAAACGTCAAAAATGTTTACATATACAGTCGTCCCTCTCCAAATAATTTCACTTCACCTCATCAGACTTTTTTAAATATTAAATGTATTTATTTAAAGCATATTTTACAACTTTATGTTCCCATATTAAGTATTTTCAAGCATAAAAATGGCTAAAATACACAAAAACGTCAAACATTTTTTCGTATACAGCCGTCCCTCTCCAGATCATTTAACTTCACCTCATCAGACTTTTTTAAATATTAAATGTATTTATTTAAAGCATATTTTACAACTTTATGTTACTATATTAAGTATATTTAAGCATAAAAATGGCTAAAAGAACAAAAAAAGTACTACATTTTTTAACATATACATTCCTCCATACGTCGCCTGGCTTAAATATATTTTTTTTAAAGTACATTATGCACATGCATAAAAAAACGTTCCCAAATGGGAATCGGTTCTCGGCGTGGACTTAAAAGCGTCTATTCGTTCGCCGACGCCACATCACTAGTCAAGGTCACGCCGCTTCCCTCCCAGCTGCCGCTGGCGACCTTGAGCGCGTCCTTGCCGGATGGCGTGCCCGCTGCACACGTACCTGAGCGTGGGAAGCCCCCAGCGGAACGCCGCCTGGCAGCCGGGCCGCCTCCGCCGCGGCGGGTCTCGTGAGACGCCGCTGAAACATCGCCATATGTTCACTTTCATCCTTTCACGCAGGCCAAACAGGACACTTCATTAGGCACACAACCCTCATCGACACTGCCCTATTGCCTCAAGATCTTGCTTCGTTTTTGGGACTCGACAGAGTTTGGGAAGCCATTATAGCTTCACATGCCATCACATGTTTCATTTACAGCTTCATCACCTGGTTCCACACTTCATTCTTCAGCGGGATTCATTATTTATTCAACACGTGTGTATTTCCAGGCGGTACACATCATCCAGCCAATAATGGACTTCACAGTCGCCTGCACAGCTTGATAGAACCACCGACACGTGTGTGTGTGTGTGTGTGTGTGAGTACAATATCTTCTGTTTCTTATCTTATCTTATCTTATCAAGTCCTTTGAAGAGGAACTGCACCTCTTTTTTTTAAATGTTACAAGACACTAAGGATGCACCCAGATGAAAATTTGTGGCCGAAGCCGAATAAATGGATTGAAAACAATCCAACAAATTATTAAGCTTTCTACATAAATTGTGGTCCCTCACCACATTCCAGATTCACCTCATTGCAAATAAAAAAATACAACTTTTAATATATATATATTTTTTTGTAAGCATATTCAACAATTTTTTGGGTCCTATATTAAGTATTTAAGCGTAAAAATGGCTAAAAAAATCTAACAAATTATTAAGCTTTCTACATAAATTGTGGTCCCTCACCACATTCCAGATTCACCTCATTGCAAATAAAAAAATACAACTTTTAATATATATATTTTTTTTGTAAGCATATTCAACAATTTTTTGGGTCCTATATTAAGTATTTAAGCATAAAAATGGCTAAAAAATCTAACAAATTACTAAACTTTCTATATATACAGTCGTCCCTCACCCCGTTACGCAGATTCAACTCATTGCAAATTTATTTAAAAAAAATAAAAAATAAAAAATAAATTATTAAGCATATTCGACAATTTTTTGGTCTTAAATATGCATTTTAAAGCATAAAATGTAAAAATACAACTGTTACTAAACTTTCTACATAAATATTCGTCCCTCACCACATTACACAGATTCACCTCATTGCAAATGTATTTTTAAAAAAGTTGAAAAAATATATATATTAAGCATATTTGACAATTTTTTGGTCCTAAATAAACATTTTAAAGCATAAAATGGAAAAATACACAAACATGTTACCAAACTTTCTACATAAATTGTCGTTCATAACAACATTACGCAGATTCATGTCATTGCAAATTTATTTAAAAAATGTTTTAAGCATATTAGAAAAAATTTTGGTCCTCATTAAGATTTTTCAAGCATGAAAATGGCTAAAAAAATCTAACAAATTACTAAACTTTCTACATAAATATTCACCACATTACACAGATTCACCTCATTGCAAATTTATTTTTAAAAAAATGTTTTACTATTTTTTTATTGTGAGCATATTCGGCAATTTTTTGGTTCTTTATCAACTACTTTCAAGCATTAAAAATAGCAAAAAAATCTAAGAAATTACTAAACTTTCTACATAAATATTCACCACATTCCTTCGATTCACCTCATTGCAAATTAAAAAAAAAAAAGTACTATTTTTTTTTATTGTAAGCATATTCGGCAATTTTTTGGTTCTTTAACTATTTTCAAGCATTAAAAATAGCTAAAAAAAATCTACCAAATTATTGAACTTTTTACATATACAGTTGTCCCTCACCACATTAGGCAGATTCAACGCGTTGCAATTTTTTTTTTTTAAACTTTAAAAAAAAAAAAAAAAATTCTAAGCATATTCGACAATTTTTTGGTCCTAGATAAGCATTTTAAAGCATAAAATGGAAAAACTACACAAACATTTTTACCAAACTTTCTACATAAATTTTCATCCCTCACAACATTACGCAGATTCATCTCATTGCAAATTAAAAAAAAAAAACGTAAACATTTTTTTCAAGAATATTTGATTCAATTAAGTATTTTCAAACATAAAAATGGCAAAAAAAAGATCCAATTACTAAACTTTCTACATATACAGTCGTCCCTTGACAAATTATGTGGATTCACCTCATTAATATGAGTTTATAATATGAATTAATATGGTGCGGTTTAGCTCGGTTGGTAGAGTGGCCGTGCCAGCAACTTTAGGGTTGCAGGTTCGATTCCCGCTTCCGCCATCCTAGTCACTGCCGTTGTGTCCTTGGGCAAGACACTTTACCCACCTGCTCCCAGTGCCACCCACACTGGTTTAAATGTAACTTAGATATTGGGTTTCACTATGTAAAGCGCCTAACTCAGCTACAATCGGGCGGAAGGCGGGGTACACCCTGGACAAGTCGCCACCTCATTGTTGCTGAGTTGGGCGCCAGCGCCCCCCGCGACTCCAAAAGGGAATAAGCGGTAGAAAATGGATGGATGGGATGGATATGTAAAGCGCTTTTGAAGTTGATCTCGTAACTTAAGTGTTGAAAGTTAAAAAAAAAAACTAATAAAAATGTATGACTTTCTGAGTCGAGCATCTTTTGGATCCCAAATATATTTAGTGGTATTTTATTTATCTTTTCACTGTGATTACTCAAAAAATGTCCTGCATTATTGATCTTTTAAGGCTCTAATTACTAAATACTGCATATTTCAGTTTTACTATTTAAAAAACAAGATGTTAACAGAAAAGCCATAAAACGTTATTTTTTATTTTTAAGTTGATATAGAGATTTACTGTAGGCGTTGAATAAAAAAAATAAAATTTGACTTATTTTTAACATTTTAATAACTGAGACCCTTTATGGTCCCCGTGACCCCTAAAGGTAAAATACATTTTAAAAATCCATATAATTTGTTATGGTTTGAAAATGAAAAAATATCAAAATGCTTTAATTTTTCCGTGTGCGGCTCTCAGTGGAAAAAGTTTGGACACCCCTGCTTTAGTTGAAAAATGTCTCCCTCTAGTGGACAAATGCTAGTATTCCCCTATGGAGCCCAAAACTCAGTGCAAATCAGTGTTTATTTATTTGATGGTTAAAAAAAATCGTGAACATTGTGAAAAATCCACATAAATACGTGAGAATAATTTAAGTGCGTACAAAAATACAAAAGTGATTATTAATCCAAATCATTCAATTGTGCTCTTTTATTTTTAAGCTGTTATAGAGATTTACTGTAGGCGTTAAATAAAAAATACAAATTTGACTTATTTTTAACATTTTAATAACTGAGACCCTTTATGTTCCCCGGGACCCCTAAAAGGTAAAATACATTTTAAAAATCCATATAATTTGTTTTGAAAATGAAAAAATATCAAAATGCTTTAATTTTTCCGTGTGCGGCCCTCAGTGGAAAAAGTTTGGACACCCCCGCTTTAGTTGAAAATTGTCTCCCTCTAGTGGACAAATGCTAGTATTCCCCTATTGATCCTACAACTCAGTGTAAATCAGTGTTTATTTATTTGATGGTTAAAAAAAATCGTGAACATTGTGAAAAATCCACATAAATATGTAAGAATAATTTAAGTGCGTACAAAAACATAAAAGTGATTTTTCCAAATCATTCAATTGTGCTCTTTTATTTTTAAGCTGTTATAGAGATTTATTGTAGGCGTTAAATAAAAAATACAAATTTGACTTATTTTTAATATTTTAATAACTGAGACCCTTTATGTTCCCCGGGACCCCTAAAGGTAAAATACATTTTAAAAATCCATATAATTTGTTATGGTTTGAAAATGAAAAAATATCAAAATGCTTTAATTTTTCCGTGTGTGGCCCTCAGTGGAAAAAGTTTGGACACCCCTGCTTTAGTTGAAAAATGTTTCCCTCTAGTGGACAAATGCTAGTATTCCCCTATTGAGCCCAAAACTCAGTGCAAATCAGTGTTTATTTATTTGATTGTTAAAAAAAATCGTGAACATTGTGAAAAATCCACATAAATACGAGAGAATAATTTAAGTGCGTACAAAAATATAAAAGAGATTATTAATCCGAATCATTCAATTGTGCTCTTTTATTTTTAAGCTGTTATAGAGATTTACTGTAGGCGTTAAATAAAAAATACAAATTTGACTTATTTTTAACAATTCAATAACTGAGACCCTTTATGGTCCCCGGGACCCCTAAAGGTAAAATACATTTTAAAAATCCATATAATTTGTTATGGTTTGAAAATGAAAAAATATCAAAATGCTTAAATTTTTCCGTGTGCGGCCCTCAGTGGAAAAAGTTTGGACACCCCTGCTTTAATTGAAAAATGTCTCCCTCTAGTGGACAAATGCTAGTATTCCCCTATTGATCCTACAACTCAGTGCAAATCAGTGTTTATTTATTTGATGGTTAAAAAAAATCGTGAACATTGTGGAAAATCCACATAAATACGAGAGAATAATTTAAGTGCGTACAAAAATACAAAAGTGATTATTAATCCAAATCATTCAATTGTGCTATTTTATTTTTAAGCTGTTATAGAGATTTACTGTAGGCGTTAAATAAAAAATACAAATTTGACTTATTTTTAACATTTTAATAACTGAGACCCTTTATGTTCCCCGGGACCCCTAAAGGTAAAATACATTTTAAAAATCCATATAATTTGTTATGGTTTGAAAATGAAAAAATATCAAAATGGCCCCGGTATGCTTTAATTTTTCCGTGTGAAGCCTTCAGTGGAAAAAGTTTGGACACCCCCGCTTTAGTTGAAAAATGTCTCCCTCTAGTGGACAAATGCTAGTATTCCCCTATTGATCCTACAACTCAGTGTAAATCAGTGTTTATTTATTTAAAGGTTAAAAAAAATCGTGAACATTGTGAAAAATCCACATAAATACGTGAGAATAATTTAAGTGCGTACAAAAATATAAAAGTGATTATTAATCCGAATCATTCAATTGTGCTCTTGTGCGAAATCAACACCGCGTGTCTTTTCTTCGTGTTCCTGCGGAGAAAGTGTGACACAAAAAACAAAATTAGGTTGATTTTTGGTGACATTTTTTCGTGATGACGCACCTTGTGATTGTGACATCCTGTGTTTAGTCAAGTGTTGTGGTCTGGGCTCTGTCCGCCAGACTTCAGGGATGGTCGTGACCGTCTTCCACGACTTCTCTAAAGGATGAAGTTACACTGATCACTAAGAACGCAACAGTCCAAAAGGTCCAAGCCTACCTGTTTGCCACCTGTGTGTCCAATAAACCTGGTCTGTGTGTCTCCATCTGTCCCGGGTGGACGCAGGCAAGTTCTCGTCCAGTTCTCGGATGGCGTTGCCATGGGGACAGTGGCGCCGACACTCCCGAGCAGCAGGCTGGACACGCGACATTCCGTCACACCTGCAGTTCTTCTCCCTCATGGCTGCGGGAGCTTTGTCCAAGTTCTGCCTTTTCTCCCCCACCCGACACGAGCCGTTCTCAGAGGACTCGCCCTCGGCCTCGTGACGCGGGCCGCGGACATCTGAGAAGGAGCCGTTCCTCGCCAGTCGCTTCTTGGTGTGAAACCTGCAGGCATCGCACGTCGGCTGGAGGGCCCCGTTGCACTGCTGGAAGGGGACGGCTTTTCTTTTTGGGACGCGGCCGTCGAGTCCTGGACCGTGGGGTTGGTCCAGACATCTCGAGCAAAGGCGGTCACTCTTGTACGGAGCGCAGATGTTCTCGTTGAGCGTTCTCGTAAGGCAGCACTCGTGGTCGGAGAGACTTCGCCGATCCACCTTAGCTTTCGGCTTGTACTTCTCCTTAGGCTTACGGACTGAAGGCTGCTCCATTTCTAGTCTTCTTCTCCGGGTGAGAACACTTAAGGTGTTCCTGGCCACAGGTTGGCTCGGCTTCTTGGGAGTGGGTGGCCTCCTGCTACAGCAGTAGACATCAAAGTCAGCTATCCAGCTGCTGGAGGGAAGGTACGCTGGTAAGGACTCGAAGGAGGTGTCCTGGTCGTCCTTGAAGTTTGGGTTTTCCTCTTCCTTATGAGAGCTTCCCAGTAAAGGCGAGGTAGCTGTAAGAGGAACATCCTCAACTTGAGGAGCTTCCTCCATGTCTGCCCCATCCTTAAAACCCTCTCCAGTGGGGGCTGGAGCTTCTTTTGTAGGAATGTCAGCGGACACCTCACTGTGATCTTCGATGAGAATATCTCGGACCGGCGAGTCAGGGCAGGGAAATAACGTTTCCTCCATCGACCAGACTGGTTTCTCCTGCAGAAGAACTTCGGACCGAATATTCTTGGAAGACATCTGTTGATCTTTCTCACTTCTCATCTCCTCGACAAAGTCAGGGTGGTCCTGGGATTCTTCCAGCTCAGGGTTCTTCTCACTGGGAATCCCGACCAAAAGGATGTCAGGACAAGCTTGAAGCGTCTGCTCTGCAGGAATACCCGGCCTGTCGCCCGGCGGGATCTCATGGGAAAACCCGTGAGAGACCTCAGAGGAATCGTGAGCATGAAAAAGCTGAAGTCCCCCTTGTGTGGCGCAGCATTCAATTCTCACCTCCTCAGAATGGATGACAAAGCTTCGGTTTGGAGGCGACCTGGCGGCGCGAGGAGCTACCACGTCTCTAAAGTCTGAAGAATGCTCATTACTCTGCTCGGTCGGAGCCATTGGTTTACTGAGTTGGGCACTCACGGCTTCTTTGACATCACAAGCTGAGGCTTCAGGGTCTCCTGACCCAGGTGTGTCGATTCTCTGGTCACTGCACAGTGGTTCGGTTTGGACCTCCGAGTTGGTGACCTCCCGAGCCGGCGCGTTGTGCTGATAGCGGTATCTGCGTGCATGGTAGGCCATGGTCTGGTAGTACTGCGGGTTCAGCACGCGCCTGTAGTCGGTCAGGTGGAGGTTGGTGTGGGGCATGACAAAGCCTGGGGGCTCCATGTACGGATTGGGCTGGTAGTGAGGCATCATCGGCATACCAAAACCTGTAGTGGAGGGAATTTAGAATACATTGGTAATTGAAGTCACGGACTTGATTGTAGTCAGTTTTCGTCTCTATCGCGGCTGTGGTGGATCCATTTTGGATTGAACTTTCACGGTATCATGTTAGACCCGCTTTACATCCATTGCTTTCGTCCTCTCCAAGGTTCTCATAGTCTTCATTGTCACCGACGTCCCACTGGGTGTGAGTTTTCCTTGCCCTTATGTGGACCTACCGAGGATGTCGTAGTGGTTTGTGTTGTGGTTTGTGCAGCCCTTTGAGACACTAGTGATTTAGGGCTATATAAGTAAACATTGATTGATTGATCGATCTTAAAGGATCCTTGAGTGTCAGAAAGGCAGGGCTCTCACGTTAGGATTACTTTTACCCGTTTTCTACGGCTGCTGTTCCAGTGACCCGTTTCAGAGTTGGATTTAAGTTTTGTTTTTCATTGTCAAAGCACCAGAAGGTGCTGCCCACTTAAGTGTTTTTTTGTAGTTTTTATAATTGTAATCCAATCCAATTGTATAGCACATTTAAACAAATGTTTCCAAAGTGCTGCACAACAATATTAAAAATATTCAAATATTATCCTTAGCGCCCTGGGATGAGGTGGCGACTTGTCCAGGGTGTACCCCGCCTTTCGCCCGATTGTAGCTGAGATAGGCGCCAGCGCCCCCCGCCACCCCGAAAGGGAATAAGCGGTAGAAAATGGATGGATGGATGGATATTATCCTTAGCTCCACTAATGACTGAATAAAAAAATATAAAACCAACATAAAAATAAAAATGATTAAAAACGATTTTAAAAGGGTAAAACCAATTAAAACAATAAATAGTCAATCAAATTTTAAAAAACAGAGGACCACACAGCCAAAGAATAAAAGTGGGTCTTAAGCAGGACTTAAAACGAGACATAACCCAAAGCTCATGACCATAGGTGAGGATGGGAATGTAGATTGAGAGCTTTGCCTTCCGGCTCAGCTCCTTCTTCACCACAACGGATCGATACGGCGTCCGCATTACTGAAGACTCCACACCGATTCACTCTTCCCTCAGCTTTCCATCTTAAAGATCTAAAAAAAAATGTTTGGGAAAGTCATGCGGGCCAGATTGAAAATCTTAACGGGCCTTAATTTGTCCCAGGTCTGGTATAACTTTTTCTGCTGATTTTAAATACACCAAGAAATGTTCTTTAATCCGTGTCAATATTACAGCGGAGGGTTTGATGCTATATGCGCAAGTCCTCATGGGAAATGCGGTCTTCCGGCAGAACCACTACCGCTTTGGTAGACTGGCGCCACCATGAATTGATTAACGTAGACTTAAACGAGTGGAAAAACCTATTCGGGTGTTACCATTTAGTGGTCAATTGTACCGAATATGTACTGTTCTGTGCAATCTACTAATAAAAGTCTCAATCAATCGATCAAACCACACCACAACCAACCAAAACTGATCGTTCTAATGCGGGGCTTTGATGTTCACCACATAGTTTTGGGTGTAAATCTGATAGCCTTTGCTAATCTTCCTTCACCTGCTCCAAAGCTTGACGCAGTGGAACTGCAGCATGATTAGGACATGCCCCCCGTTCCCCAGATTCCAAAACCTATCACAATCATATACAGACAATTCTAAGTTAAGTCCTAGGTTGGATGAAGCGTGAAAGCACCAAGACCTATGAGATTGTTCTTACCTAAAGCATGGCAGCCATAGTAGGGATTGTAGCCGACAGGCACGGCCATAGGGCTGTAGGGCCACTGCAGGCCCTGCATGGGCAGGTAAGGCTGAGAGGGCTGCATGTAGAAGAGCGGCTTGTGGTTCTGCTGCTGCTCCTCAGGACGAGGCCCCCCCGTCGGCTCTTGAGCCGTCACGTTGGGCTCCTGACAGGCCTGCGAAGGTCCATGCGGCAGGTTTGGACCTCGAGGGCCCAGACGGTAGGAAGTGTGCACGTTTGAAGCGTTCGCCTCCATATCTAAAGAAGGATCAGACATAATCCACCAGGGTCGTGAGTTGAAAGAGGCAATGAAAGAGTGCACTTACTTGGACAAAGCAGCTCAGCTCTCATAGCAAAATCTAGACCCGAGTCAAAGGTGTGGACTCTTGATAATGCTTCGCTGGGGGGAAGGTGGCACTGATTGGATGGATGGTAGCACCAGGTGATAGGCATCCAATCAAATTTCCTGTTAAAGCCAATCAGAAATCTCTTTCAATTGGGCGGTGGAGACAAGGTGCACAGATTGTCAGGTTAGAGTGGGACATCACTCTCTATTGTACCGTCTTTGCACTCCAATTCATCTTTTGCAGAATGTTCCATACATAGCCTTGTCGTTTACATATACTTTATAGCTCCTTTGATCTCACGGCAGACCTCATGAGACTGTGGCAGGGTACCTAACTGTACGGATTGTCGGGTTAGAGTGGGACATCATTCTCTATTGTACCGTCTTTGCACTACAATTCATCTTTTGCAGAATGTTCCGTACATAACCTTGTCCTTTACATATACTTTATAGCTCCTTTGATCTCACAGCAGACCTCATGAGACTGGGGCAGGGTACCTTACTGTACGGATTGTCGGGTTAGAGTGGGACATCACTCTCTATTGTACCGTCTTTGCACTACAATTCATCTTTTGCAGAATGTTCCGTACATAACCTTGTCCTTTACATATTGATATACTTTATAGCTCCTTTGATCTCACACCAGACCTCATGAGACTGGGGCAGGGTACCTTACTGTACGGATTGTCGGGTTAGAGTGGGACATCACTCTCTATTGTACCGTCTTTGCACTACAATTAATCTTTTGCAGAATGTTCCGTACATAACCTTGTCCTTTACATATTGATATACTTTATAGCTCCTTCGATCTCACGGCAGACCTCATGAGACTGTGGCAGGGTACCTTACTGTACGGATTGTCGCGTTAGAGTGGGACATCACTCTCTATTGTACTGTCTTTGCACTCCAATTCATCTTTTGCAGAATGTTCCATACATAGCCTTGTCGTTTACATATACTTTTATAGCTCCTTTGATCTCACGGCAGACCTCATGAGACTGTGGCAGGGTACCTAACTGTACGGATTGTCGGGTTAGAGTGGGACATCACTCTCTATTGTACCGTCTTTGCACTCCAATTCATCTTTTGCAGAATGTTCCATACATAGCCTTGTCGTTTACATATACTTTTATAGCTCCTTTGATCTCACGGCAGACCTCATGAGACTGGGGCAGGGTACCTTACTGTACGGATTGTCGGGTTAGAGTGGGACATCACTCTCTATTGTACCGTCTTTGCACTACAATTCATCTTTTGCAGAATGTTCCGTACACAACCCTGTCCTTTACATATTGATATACTTTATAGCTCCTTTGATCTCACGGCAGACCTCATGAGACTGGGGCAGGGTACCTTACTGTACGGATTGTCGCGTTAGAGTGGGACATCACTCTCTATTGTACCGTCTTTGCACTCCAATTCATCTTTTGCAGAATGTTCCGTACATAGCCTTGTCGTTTACATATACTTTATAGCTCCTTTGATCTCACGGCAGACCTCATGAGACTGTGGCAGGGTACCTAACTGTACGGATTGTCGGGTTGGAGTGGGACATCACTCTCTATTGTACTGTCTTTGCACTACAAATCATCTTTTGCAGAATGTTCCGTCCATAATCTTGTCCTTTACATCTTTATAGCTCCTTTGATCTCACAGCAGACACTTTATAGCTCCTTTGATCTCACAGCAGACCTCATGAGACTGGGGCAGGGTACCTAACTGAGCGGCTAGTAACGTTATTTTGCACGTTCTGATCGCACCATTAGAAGAAAAACAATGGAAGTCACTCGGGATTCTGGCAGAAATAGAAGTGTCAATTTGTTCGGAAAATATTTTAGAAAAGTGTACGAGTAAATTCATCACAAATTTTGTATAGTGACAATCTTTATTGGACCGGCCCTGACAAACATCAACATCAACACAACCTTTGAAGTTAAACAGGAATTGTGCAAAGAATAAACTTTATATTAATTTCTTTATTATGTACATTTAGCAAAACCAAACAAACGTCCGTGCAGTGCGTCACACCTGGTGCCCCAAATATACCAACAACACCCGGGAACTTTCTACACCATCAAAAGGGGACCTGTGGAAGGGAAATAAGTCATTAGTGATAAGAGTGAGGGATTTTACAGCATGTAAACCAGACCTGGGCAAATTAAGGCCCGGGGGCCACATAGGATTTTCAATCCGGCCCGCCGGAGATTCCCAAATATTTTTTTTTTAGATCTTCAAGAAGGAAAGTGTAGTTGTGGTTATGTTTTCTAAAGACCGTAAGTCTTGAACTATACAATCAATCAATCAATCAATGTTTATTCATATAGCCAGAAATCACAAGTGTTTCAAAGGGCTGCACAAGACACAACGACATACTCGGTTCAGAGCCCACATAAGGACAAGGAAAAACTCACAACCCAGTGGGATGTCAATGTGAATGCATCCCATCTCTAGGGGAGACGAATGCAATGGATGTCGAGTGGATCTAACTTAATAGTGAGAGTCCAGTCCATAGTGGATCTAACATAATAGTGAGAGTCCAGTCCATAGCGGATCTAACATAATAGTGAGAGTCCAGTCCATAGTGGATCTAACATAATAGTGAGAGTCCAGTCCATAGTGGATCTAACATAATAGTGAGAGTCCAGTCCATTGTGCATCCAACATAATAGTGAGAGTCCAGTCCATAGTGGATCTAACATAATAGTGAGAGTCCAGTCCATAGTGGATCTAACATAATAGTGAGAGTCCAGTCCATAGCGGATCTAACATAATAGTGAGAGTCCAGTCCATAGTGGATCTAACATAATAGTGAGAGTCCAGTCCATAGTGGATCTAACATAATAGTGAGAGTCCAGTCCATTGTGCATCCAACATAATAGTGAGAGTCCAGTCCATAGTGGATCTAACATAATAGTGAGAGTCCAGTCCATAGTGGATCTAACATAATAGTGAGAGTCCAGTCCATAGTGGATCTAACATAATAGTGAGAGTCCAGTCCATAGTGGATCTAACATAATAGTGTGAGAGTCCAGTCCATAGTGGATCTAACATAATAGTGAGAGTCCAGTCCATAGTTGATCTAACATAATAGTGTGAGAGTCCAGTCCATAGTGGATCTAACATAATAGTGTGAGAGTCCAGTCCATAGTGGATCTAACATAATAGTGTGAGTCCAGTCCATAGTGGATCTAACATAATAGTGTGAGTCCAGTCCATAGTGGATCTATCATAATAGTGAGAGTCCAGTCCATAGTGGATCTAGCATAATATTGTGAGAGTCCAGTCCATAGTGGATCTAGCATAATATTGTGAGAGTCCAGTCCATAGTGGATCTAACATAATAGTGAGAGTCCAGTCCATAGTGGATCCAACATAAAAGTGAGAGTCCAATCCATAGTGGATCTAACGTAAGAGTGAGAGTCCAGTCCATAGTGGATCCAACATAAAAGTGAGAGTCCAGTCCATAGTGGATCTAACATAATAGTGTGAGAGTCCAGTCCATAGTGGATCTAACATAATATTGTGAAAGTCTAGTCCATAGTGGATCTTACATAATAGTGAGAGTCCAGTCCGTAGTGGATCTAACATAATAGTGTGAGAGTCCAGTCCATAGTGGATCTAACATAATATTGTGAAAGTCTAGTCCATAGTGGATCTTACATAATAGTGTGAGTCCAGTCCAAAGTGGATCCAGCATAATACTGAGTTCAGTCCATAGTGGATCTAACATAATAGTGAGAGTCCCAGTCCATAGTGGATCTACCATAATAGTGAGAGTCCCAGTCCATAGTGGATCTACCATAATAGTGAGAGTCCAGTCCATAGTGGATCTAACATAATAGTGAGAGTCCAGTCCATAGTGGATCTAACATAATATTGTGAAAGTCTAGTCCATAGTGGATCTTACATAATAGTGTGAGTCCAGTCCAAAGTGGATCCAGCATAATACTGAGTTCAGTCCATAGTGGATCTAACATAATAGTGAGAGTCCAGACCATAGTGGATCTAACATAATAGTGAGAGTCCAGACCATAGTGGATCTAACATAATAGTGAGAGTCCAGTCCATAGTGGATCTAACATAATAGTGAGAGTCCCAGTCCATAGTGGATCTAACATAATAGTGTGAGTCCAGTCCATAATGGATCTAACATAAGAGTGAGAGTCCAGTCCATAGTGGATCTAACATAATAGTGTGAGTCCAGTCCATAGTGGATCTAACATAATAGTGTGAGAGTCCAGTCCATAGTTAATCTAACATAATAGTGTGAGAGTCCAGTCCATAGTGGATCTAACATAATAGTGTGAGAGTCCAGTCCATAGTGGATCTAACATAATAGTGTGAGTCCAGTCCATAGTGGATCTAACATAATAGTGTGAGTCCAGTCCATAGTGGATCTATCATAATAGTGAGAGTCCAGTCCATAGTGGATCTAGCATAATATTGTGAGAGTCCAGTCCATAGTGGATCTAACATAATAGTGAGAGTCCAGTCCATAGTGGATCCAACATAAAAGTGAGAGTCCAATCCATAGTGGATCTAACATAATAGTGGGAGAGTCCAGTCCATAGTGGATCTAACGTAAGAGTGAGAGTCCAGTCCATAGTGGATCCAACATAAAAGTGAGAGTCCAGTCCATAGTGGATCTAACATAATAGTGTGAGAGTCCAGTCCATAGTGGATCTAACATAATATTGTGAAAGTCTAGTCCATAATGGATCTTACATAATAGTGAGAGTCCAGTCCGTAGTGGATCTAACATAATAGTGTGAGAGTCCAGTCCATAGTGGATCTAACATAATATTGTGAAAGTCTAGTCCATAGTGGATCTTACATAATAGTGTGAGTCCAGTCCAAAGTGGATCCAGCATAATACTGAGTTCAGTCCATAGTGGATCTAACATAATAGTGAGAGTCCCAGTCCATAGTGGATCTACCATAATAGTGAGAGTCCAGTCCATAGTGGATCTAACATAATAGTGAGAGTCCAGTCCATAGTGGATCTAACATAATATTGTGAAAGTCTAGTCCATAGTGGATCTTACATAATAGTGTGAGTCCAGTCCAAAGTGGATCCAGCATAATACTGAGTTCAGTCCATAGTGGATCTAACATAATAGTGAGAGTCCAGACCATAGTGGATCTAACATAATAGTGAGAGTCCAGACCATAGTGGATCTAACATAATAGTGAGAGTCCCAGTCCATAGTGGATCTAACATAATAGTGAGAGTCCAGTCCATAGTGGATCTAACATAATAGTGTGAGTCCAGTCCATAGTGGATCTAACATAATAGTGAGAGTCAGTAGTATATCTGTCAGTAGACACGTTATGGAAGGTAAAAACTACAACATAATACAAAGTAGTGTGTTGTTCTAACTTCTATCTGGGAAGCCCAGACTTCCCTCTCCTCAGCCACTTCCATTAATACTCGGTCTAGTCCATCGCTGCTTGCAGCTTTAAATTTTCTCTAAATTTGGCCCCCAAAATAATTGCCCATGCCTGATGTAAAGAATGACTCACACTTACAGCTCAACATGTTCTTGTGTCAAATCAACATTTTGGTACAACGGAACCTGAAAGAAATGGAAGGTGAATGAGCCGTGGGATTTAAAGTTGGTACGGCACAGAAGGAAACCAAACCTCGGTCCCAGTGAGAGGACGACAGCTCTTGGTCGTCGTCGTCGCCGTCTCTGGGCCTCTGGTGCATCGCTTTCCTCTGAACATTCGCTTCTGTCAATCAAAGCCGGCAGACGGTTCGTTTTACGCCTCCACCAGACGAGGAGGAGAATATTTGTACCTTGTCTCTGCGGGGGGGCCGCGTGCCGTCTTCGGGGATTCCCGCCGCCGTCGGCCCACTCGCTCTGCTCGTCTCTGCAAGGCTCCTCTGTGAGCGGAGACATTGGTAGTCATGGTGATGTTGACAGGAACTAGAAATGACTCCATTGTGTTCCACCAGGTGTAAAGTGCAGGTGTCAAACTGGTTTTCACTGAGGGCCACTTGTAATAGTGAGTAATAAATGATTATGATCAGTTTTCTACTGTCTCTGTAGACAGGCAGCTCAGTAGCTATCATTTTACCGTAGAATTTACGGTGTTTTTTTAACAGAAAATTTCCTTAAATGTAAAAATGCTACCACTGTGTTTTAACGTTCAAATTCTGCCGATTGAGAAGCCATTTTTTCATATATACAGTTGTTTCATAGATAGATCAATCAATCAATCAATGTTTACTTATATAGCCCTAAATCACTAGTGTCTCAAAGGGCTGCACAAACCACTACGACATCCTCGGTAGGCCCACATAAGGGCAAGGAAAACTCACACCCAGTGGGACGTCGGTGACAATGATGACTATGAGAACCTTGGAGAGGAGGAGAGCAATGGATGTCGAGCGGGTCTAACATGATACTGTGAAAGTTCAATCCATAATGGATCCAACACAGTCGCGAGAGTCCAGTCCAAAGCGGATCCAACACAGCAGCGAGAGTCCCGTTCACAGCGGAGCCAGCAGGAAACCATCCCAAGCGGAGGCGGATCAGCAGCGCAGAGATGTCCCCAGCCGATACACAGGCAAGCAGTACATGGCCACCGGATCGGACCGGACCCCCTCCACAAAGGAGAGTGGGACATAGAAGAAAATGAAAAGAAACGGCAGATCAACTGGTCTAAAAAGGGAGTCTATTTAAAGGCTAGAGTATACAAATGAGTTTTAAGGTGAGACTTAAATGCTTCTACTGAGGTGGCATCTCGAACTTTTACCGGGAGGGCATTCCAGAGTACTGGAGCCCGAACGGAAAACGCTCTATAGCCCGCAGACTTTTTTTGGGCTTTGGGAATCACTAATAAGCCGGAGTCCTTTGAACGCAGATTTCTTGCCGGGACATATGGTACAATACAATCGGCAAGATAGGATGGAGCTAGACCGTGTAGTATTTTATACGTAAGTAGTAAAACCTTAAAGTCACATCTTAAGTGCACAGGAAGATAGATAGTACTTTACTGTACATGAAAAACGGTACAGTAATTCAGCATGTGAATTGACGGCAAAATTATGGCGGCCGACCAGACATCCATCCATTTTCTTCCGCTTGTCCGAGGTCGGGTCGCGGGGGCAGTAGCCTAAGCAGAGAAGCCCAGACTTCCCTCTCCCCAGCCACTTCGTCCAGCTCCTCCCGGGGGGTTCCCAGGCCAGTTGAAGACATAGTCTTAAAAACGTGCCGGTCAGACGTGCCCTAAACACCTCCCTAAGGAGGCGTTTGGGTGGCATCCTGACCAGATGCCCGAACCAGCTCATCTGGCTCCTCTCCATGTGGAGGAGCAGCAACTTTACTCCGAGTTCATCCCAGATAGAAAATGTGGAGAAGCTGCTGGAAGGCAATAACATGGAAGTCCACTTCCCAAGGTAAATGTTGTATATTAATTTAATACTTCATAAAATTAATGTCGTTTTTTGTACTACATTCTCATTTTTAAGACAATATTTTTATAAAAGTCTGTTTTTTAAAAAGGCATGTTAAAATTGTCATGTTTTGGGTGCAAGTACCAATATTTTGGTACTGGTACCAAAATGTATTTCGATTAGAGATGTCCGATAATGGATTTTTTTGCCGATACCTGTAAGTATTCCGATATTCTCCAACTCTTAACTAGCGATTAATTAAACATGTTTGATATTCTAGTTTCTTCAAAATAGCCACAATTTGCACACTCTCGGCATTCTCTTAATGAGCTTTAAAAACACCTGTGAAGTGAGAACTGTTTCAGGTGACTACCTATTGAATGAAGCTCACGGAGAGAATGCCGAGAGTGTGCAAAGCAGTAATCAATCAATCAATCAATCAATGTTTATTTATATAGCCCCAAATCACAAATGTCTCAAAGGACTGCACAAATCATTACGACTACAACATCCTCGGAAGAACCCACAAAAGGGCAAGGAAAACTCACACCCAGTGGGCAGGGAGAATTCACATTCAGTGGGACGGCAGTGACAATGCTGACTATGAGAAACCTTGGAGAGGACCTCAGATGTGGGGAACCCCCCCCCCTCTAGGGGACCGAAAGCAATGGATGTCGAGCGGGTCTAACATGATACTGTGAAAGTTCAATCCATAGTGGCTCCAAGACAGCAGTGAGAGTCCCGTCCACAGGAAACCATCTCAAGCGGATCAGCAGCGTAAAGATGTCCCCAACCGATACAGGCGAGCAATCAGTAATCAGAGCAAAGGGTGGCTATTTGGAAGAAACTAGAATATCAAACATGTTTCATCTTTTTTTTTTGTTAAGTACATAATTCCACATGTGTTCATTCATAAATAGTCATGAAAATAAAGAAAACATTGACTGAGGAGAAGGTGTCCAAACTTTTGGCCTGTACTGTAACAATAATAATAATAATAATAATAATAATATAGCTCCGTTGGTAGAGTGGCCGTGCCAGCAACCTGAGGGTTGCAGGTTCGATTCCCGCTTCCATCACTGCCGTTGTGTCCTTGGGCAAGACACTTTACCCACCTGCTCCCAGTGCCACCCACACTGCTTTAAATGTAACTTAGATATTGGGTTTCACTATGTAAAGTGCTTTGAGTCACTAGAGAAAAGCGCTATATAAATATAATTCACTTCACAAATATAATTCGCATCTGTAAAAGCACTTTACATTGAGCAAAAAACCTCAAAGTGCTACAGTGTATTAAAAAATTTAATAAAAACTAGAACAGTTTCATAGCTAAAACTAGCACGCATGTATCTAAAAAAGAAAAAAAGGCTGTTTTAAAAACAGTTTTTACGCCTTTTTTAAAAGCATCCACAGTCTGTGGTGCCCTCAGGTGGTCAGGGCGAGCGTTCCACAGACTAGGAGCAGCGGAGCAGAAAGCCCGGTCTCACATTGTTTGTAGCTATGTCCTCGGAGATTGGAGGAGGTTAGCCTGTCCGGAGCGGAGGTGTCGTGTGGAGGATTTGGGGGTGAGCAGTTCTTTGAGGTAGAGGGCGTATTGTGTATATGTATGGTCACTGTTACAAGTGGTTATAACTGACGTGGCCCTTAAAGGCCTACTGAAAGCCACTACTAGTGACCACGCAGTCTGATAGTTTATATATCAATGATGAAATATTAACATTGCAACACAATACGGCCTTTTTAGTTTACTAAATTACAATTTTAAATTTCCCGCGGAGATTCTTGTTGAAGACGTCGCGAACACGCGGACATTTTAGCCAAGTAACCAATTACGGCTAAAAGTCGTCTCTTTTCATCGCATAATTACACAGTATTTTGGACATCTGTGTTGCTGAATCTTTTGCAATTTGTTCAATTAATAATGGAGACGTCAAAGAAGAATGCTGTTGGTGGAAAGCGGTGGATTGCAGCTGCCTTTAGCAACCGAAACACAGCCGGTGTTTCTTTGTTTGTTGTGAAGCTTTAGCGAACATGTTGTTTCTCTACCACATGTCAACCAGCAAGTTTTTGGATGAAAAAATTGTGATATTAAGTCGGCTCTTACCGAGGACTTGGGCGGAGTTAGCGTCCTCCTGCAGCAGCTGTCAAAAAGGCAGCTGTGATCTTGGCTCCTCTTTCAGGTATGACTTTATAATCTCACTAAAACACTATTAACGCAATAAGCAGATAAGGGATTTTCCAGAATTATCCTAGTAAATGTGTCTAATAACATCTTAATCGCTCTCACTGACATCACCTTTTTAACTTTTTTTTCTCTCTAGTGCTTCACTCTAACTTTCCTCATCCACGAATCTTTCATCCTCGCTCAAGTTAATGGGGAAATCGTCGCTTTCTCGGTCCAAATAGCTCTTGCTGCTGGTGGCAATGATTATAAACAATGTGAGGATGTGAGGAGCTCCACAACCCGTGACGTCACACGCACATCGTCTGCTACTTCCGGTACAGGCAAGGCTTTTTTATTAGCGACCAAAAGTTGCAAACTTTATCGTGGATGTTCTCTACTAAATCCTTTCGGCAAAAATATGGCAATATCGCGAAATGATCAAGTATGACACATAGAATGGACCTGCTATCCCCGTTTGAATAAGAAAATCTCATTTCAGTAGGCCTTTAATGAAAAAAAGTTTAACCCCCTGCTCTGAAGATACAGAATGTGTCATATTCTCAAAGATCTCAGTCATTTGCGTATGAAACCATAGTCCAGGGGTCGGGAACCTTTTTGGCTGAGAGAGCCAAAAAGCCAAATATTTTAAAATGTATTTCCGTAAGAGCCGTATAATATTTTTTTAACACTGAACACAACTGAACGCGTGCATTATTAAGTAAGACCAACATTTCTAGAGTATAATAGGTCTCTTATTCTTTGTAATAACATTGTCATTCTGAAGCTAACTGTGGAGGGGGCGTGGCCTGTGGGCCTGCAGTGAACTGGGGTGTTGCCAGGACCGGCCTCTAAATCCGCGACAGGTGCGTAAACGGCCCACCTGGGCCTTGATATCTAATCACCTGTCACTCTGTTATAAGCAGCAGCCAGGAGGAGAGACGGGGTTGGGGCTGGAGCCAGAGCGAAAACGAAAGAGAATAATACAATTGCTGGAAAGCAACTAAGGGACTTATTGAAAAATAAAACAATACTGTAACCCTGAAACAGGCTCTCATGTCGGTGCTTGGTGGTCTGAAGAACCCCCAGGAGGGCAAGCCCCACACTAACCAATAATAAATAAATAACTTCTTACTATTAACGCAACTTCTTGAACAGGTGCGGTAGAAACGGATGGATGGATTAAAAATGAATGTTTTATATTTTGAACATTATTTTTAACACTGTGATTACAAGTGGAATTATTCATTATTTATCGTGTTAAGCAATGCCAGCTCAGATTTATCCGAGAGCCAGATGCAGTCATCAAAAGAGCCACATCTGGCTCCCGAGCCATAGGTTCCCTACCCCTGCCATAGTCCCTCCCCTGGTGGAAGACAATACGTTACGTACCCTGACATGTTCTGCACTGCAAGTCGCCTCCAGCAGTCTCCCCAGCTTTGCCGTCCGCCACTTTGGAGGAGTCGTGACCCTCCTCCGGCTCGAGCGACTCCGCCGGGTCTTTGTGCTGGCTCCTCTTGTACCACGGCTTGGGAGGGTGCCTCGGTGGGACCGAGTGGGGCTTCCTGGGTGCGGATTGCTTCCTGAGCGTCACGCGGGCCGGCTGCTCGCCCCCTCTTCCGTACCTGCCGTCCTCCTCCGAGTCGGCGGCCTCATCCCTGTACGCCTTGTGACCTTTCCCCCGACTTCCGCCTTTAGCCAGACTTTTGCCGCAGCAGGCGCACATGAACCTCTTGGAGCCGGGAAGCCACGCGTCCTCTCCCGCTCCCCCCGCCAGCTCCGCCAGCCTCCTGCCCGGGTAGGCTCGCCTGGGGAAAAGATCCACGTCCTCCAGGTCTGTGGAGAACATCTCGTCCCGGGACGAAAGCTCGTCCAGAGACGGGCTGAGGACGCTCATGCGCTCGTGGGTGGTCTGCATGGCGAGGTGGTGGTAGTAGTATGGGGTCGGGGGTGAGGAAACCCGTGCTCCCACTGAGAAAACGCTCTCAAGCGGCAGCTTGAGGATCTGGTAGCTAGGCTCGTCTTCACCTTTCCTTGCTTCCTTGAGAACAACCTGACGAGAAGGAGATGTCGATGGAGCCCCACTGGGATTAGGGTGGTCGGCGTCACATTTTGGATCTCTTTGATCAGCCACAGGAATATCTGACTGAATATTTGTGACCTCGGACTTCTCATGGGTGAGGAAGTGCTTCTGAGTTTCCGGTTGCTCAGGATCAGGACCGTCCTCGCGGATGGAGGAGCTGTCCAGAGGCAGATCCTCGTCCAGGCGTCCTGACCAGCACACCTGAGGACTAAGGATGTCCAAACTCCTGCGTCCGGACTCGCCTTCGTACACGGCCGTGGTGGAGTCGTTGAACGCAACAGCCGTCGACTCCAGACGGGTCGCGTGGGGCGCCGCCGGCAGAACGCTGGCGTTCCCCCGCTCTTCGCCTTTCTTCGCCTCGGACGGAGAGAACATCCCGGAGGCGTGGGACACCACCCCCGAGTCCAGCTCTCTCTCGGCTCCGTGCAGCTCGCCAGCCCGGATCTTGTCCAGGCATTCGATGAGCTTGCTTATGGCGTCGCTGGGGTCTGTCTGGACCTGGGAGGAGGCCGTCTCTCGTCGACCTTGGGGCTGCTGGTAATACGGCGGGCGGGGCCCCTCGTTCCAGACGGGCGCCTGGAAGCGGGGCTCATACATGCGCCGGTAATCCATAGGGTAGAGCCCGTTGTGCGGGAGCACAAGGCCAGGGTACGGCATGTACTGATAGGGAGCCATGCAGGGGCGGCCGAAATTAAAACCTGGATTTATACCAAACAGTGAACGGACTGCGAAGTTAATTCGACAACATGGTGGCGAGCGTGATACCTCCAGGTAGACCGAAGTGGTTGTAGGGGTTGTTCATCTGCCAATGCTGGTAAAGGTAGTACGGCTGAGATGGCGGTTGCACGTAGAAAAAAGGCCTCGGGTGTTGAGTCCTCTGCTGGCCATTTCCACAGGAATGTGGCGGCTTGCTCCCATCTGCGAGGAAAATGTTGGGTTTTTTAGGTAAACGGAGTTTGTTCGGAACATGCAAGCAGACAACATGATACGTCCCAATTTCCGGTTTCTCGTTTCAATGTGTTCGAAAAGGAGCAGGAAGAAGCAGAGCTTATTTAATCCTACCCCTTTTCTAAGACATAGCAGTTGCTAAAACTTTGGTTCAATCAATCAATCAATGTTTACTTATATAGCCCTAAATCACTAGTGTCTCAAAGGGCTGCACAAACCACAACACAAACCACTACGACATCCTCGGTAGGCCCACATAAGGGCAAGGAAAACTCACACCCAGTGTACAGTACATATTCCGTACAATTGACCACTAAATGGTAACACCCCAATAAGTTTTTCAACAATCAATTCATGGTAAAAAAGTTTGGACACCCCTGCCATAAGTAATCACAATAAAAATAAATAGATAATACTTCAATTTCATATGGTGAGATGAGTAAGATTGTTTTGGAAAAAAATGAACGGATGGATGAGCTAAAACACCTCACTCCAACCCACTTCTCCAAAGTGGGCTGGCTCAGGGTGGAGGACAGAGTAAAACAACTTGCACTGAGCCTGGTCTATAAAATCCGCTACCCCTCCCTGATACCGAAGTACATGTCAAACTACTTCCTTAACGTAAATGACCGCCATAACCACAACACCAGGGGGAGCTCCACAAACCACGTTAAACCCAGATTCCGATCTAACAAAGGTCTTAACTCATTCTCTTTCTATGCCACATCAATGTGGAATGCACTCCCAACAGGTGTAAAAGTGGGTGCATCTCTAGGAAATGTTTTTGTAATGTATATACTCAGAGGTGGGTAGTAACACGCTACATTTATCAGTTACGTTTAATTGAGTAACTTTTGGGATAAATGGTACTTCTAAGAGTAGTTTTTATGCAACATACTTTTACTTTTACTTGAGTATATTTATAGAGAAGAAACGCTACTTTTACTCCGCTCCATTTATCTACATTCAGCTCGCTACTTTTTTATCGATCTGTTAATGTTTGTTTTGGTTTATGACAGAGCTTCAAAATAGGTTCTACGCATGCCTGTGTTTCACTAATCACATGCCGTCACTGGTGACGTTGGACCAATCTAACAGAGCCAGGCGGTCACATGACCCGACTTAAACAAGTTGAAAAACTTATTGGGGTGTTACCATTTAGTGGTCAATTGTACGGAATATGTACTGTACTGTGCAATCTACTAATAAAAGTTTCAATCAATCAAAAGTGTAAAGGAAAAAAAGACACTTTTTATTTCAACCATACTTCCCGTGAAAAGCCTAAAGGCTGATCGCACACTTCCTGTCTTCACAATAAAAGTGCCGCTCAATCTCGCCTGCGCTAACAAAATAAGAGTCCGAAAGCCGGCGCAAACAAACTAGCAAGCTACGGAGTTTGCCGCCAATGTATTTCTTGCAAAGTGTATAAAAACGAATATGGAAGCTGGACAAAGGAGATGCCAAAAACCAACGACTTTCATGATGTATTAGACAAAAAAGAGGAACTTTTTTTTATCCTCCATTTGAAAACGTGGACGTTATCAGCACTATACTGTCTGATTCCATTCAATGCAAGTCATCAGAATCAGGTAATACACCAACTTATATTCTTGTCTTCATGAAAGATAGGAATCTATATGTTAAACATGCATGCATATTCATTAAAACACCTTTAACATGTCAACAAAAACGGCAAAAATAAATAAATATAAATTATATACTGTATATATAAATTAATGTATATGTCTTGATTGGATTATCCAGAGAATAGTGCTCGATACCGTGGTAGAGCGCAATATGTAGGTGTGGGAAAAAAATCACAAGACTACTTCATCTCTACAGATCTGTTTCATGAGGGGTTCCCTCAATCATCAGTCTTGTGATTTTTTTCCCCACACCTACATAAATTAATGTATATATATATATATATATATATATATATATATATATATATATATATATATATATATATATATATATGATAAGTGAAGTGAAGTGAATTATATTTATATAGCGCGTTTCTCTAGTGACTCAAAGCGCTTTACATAGTGAAACCCAATATCTATGTTACATTTAAACCAGTGTGGGAAGCACCGGGAGCAGGTGGGTAAAGTGTCTTGCTCAAGGACACAACGGGAGTGACTAGGATGGGGGAAGCGGGAATCGAACCTGCAACCCTCAAGTTGCTGGCACGGCCACTCTACCAACCGAGCTATACAGTTCGCCATCAAACATACCGAGCTATAAGTGTGTGTATGTATATATATATATATATATGAGATAGATCACTTCGACTTGGTCATTTATTAAGTAATTGATTAACGTTGAAAAACTTATTGGGGTGTTACCATTTAGTGGTCAATTGTAGGGAATATGTACTGTACTGTGCAATCTACTAATAAACGTTTCAATCAATCAATCAATGCTTACAGAGCCTATGGTGCTGTTTAGTTATTGTGGCTCAATGTGTCATCATTTTAATGTACTATTATTTAATATATATTGTTTTAGTTGCTTAAGAGATATTCCTGGCTCTGAATTTGTTCATGGCTGTTTTTATGTTTTTGTGCATTATTTGTTGCCGTAATCATTAAACAATCAAGTTACTCATCAGTTACTCAATACTTGAGTCGTTTTTTCACAACATACTTTTTACTTTTACTCAAGTAAATATTTGGGTGACTACTCCTTACTTTTACTTGAGTAATATATCTCTTAAGTAACAGTACTCTTACTTGAGTACAATTTCTGGCTACTCTACCCACCTCTGAACATACTTGTTCTTATGCTATGTGAACTCACCATGTTCTCTGCTGGCTGTACATATCCTACTAAGTAAGACCTACACTGTTTCAATGTCCATTTCTCTGTTGATGCAATTGTTGATGACTGAAGTACTGATATCAACCAAAGCTCCTCATCACACCCACCGGATTGTAAATAATGTCAATAATTCAATGTACATACTATGATGATTAACTTGTGTGAAGACTGTATTATGTTGATAGTATATATTTGTACCATGAATTGATTAACGTGGACCCCAACTTAAACAAGTTGAAAAACCTATTGGGGTGTTACCATTTAGTGGTCAATTGTAAGGAATATGTACTGTACTGTGCAATCTACTCATAAAAGTTTCAATCAACCAAACCCCCCTCCCCCCAAATAATGCCTCCTTACCGTCCATTTCTTCTTCCCCTTTTGTCCTGCTCAATCCGTCCGAAATAAAACACAGCAGAATGACGCCGTCTAACACCCGACTTTCAAACTTGTTCAACAAATCGCCGTTTCTTATTAAACAAAAAAAAACAAGACGTCACTTCTCGGAGCTCCGAAACGACGCAAGGCAACTAAAGACCAATCAGTCCAATGGCGCACACCTGGCTATACCTGCGCTCTCACTCAACCAAACATACTCCAAATGCGGCGCGAAAACACTTTCAGACGATAATTAGCTGCTTTAAGTAAGGCTCCAGGGACAAGCGGTAAAAAAAAATGGATGTAAGTAAGACGAAGATGGAGGAAATCAATGTTGTAGTTCAGCTGTTTAGCTTGTCATGTCACCTTGCGGCCACCAGAGGGAGACATTTCACATTGCGACGCGTCCTGATTTCACGCATGCGCAGTCGTCTCCCTAGGCCTCCCCACTCAGTGTCCGGCTTTCAAGCGCTTAAGATGCGCTGGAAGCTTGTTAGGGAGCGACGCTTTGTTTACTCTTCAAACTCGCCGTTTTGGGACCGGAGGGAGAAGCTTTTCTCGTCGCCGGGAGTCGTCGTCGATTTGTGGTGAGAAAGCCCCCGGCCGTGGGAGTGTCCCGAGTGCTTAATGTTCGGCGTAAACGGAGCGCTAGTCGCTAGCTAGCTAGCTGGCGTTACATGAGCCACAAATGTAACTTTGCGTGGACGCCGACTGATTTAACTCAAAGTGACCTGAAATGCGCATTTTCTTTTTTTTTTTAAGTTCAAGCGGCGTGGTCAGGAGGGGCCTCGGCGTGGAAGACGGCCGTTTGTTTTGGTGGAAAGTGGAGCCACGGTTGAGCTAGCCGAGCTAGCATCATAAGGTTACATTCAAACGCCTCTCAGTTTGAAACGCGCGTATTTTCGCTTTATTTCTACGTTTTTTTTATGTTTTCAATCAATCAATGTTTATTTACATATCCCTGAATCACAAGTGTCTCAAAGGGCTGCACAAACCACAACGACATCCTCGGTAGAGCCCACATAAGGGCAAGGAAAAACTCACCCCGGCGGGACGTCGACAATGATGACTATGAGAAACCTTGGAGAGGACCACATATGGATAGATAGATAGATAGTACTTTATTGATTCCTGAAGGAAGACATAAGGGCAAGGAAAAACTCACCCCGGTGGGACGTCGACAATGATGACTATGAGAAACCTTGGAGAGGACCACATATGGATAGATAGATAGATAGTACTTTATTGATTCCTGAAGGAAGACATAAGGGCAAGGAAAAACTCACCCCGGCGGGACGTCGACAATGATGACTATGAGAAACCTTGGAGAGGACCACATATGGATAGATAGATAGATAGTACTTTATTGATTCCTTCAGGAGAGTTCCTTCAGGAAAATTAAAATTCCAGCAGCAGTGTACAGAGTTGAGATCAATTTTAAAAAAAAAGTAAATAATGAGGGTTTAAAAGGAAACAAAATAGAGAAATATTACAAAAAGAATAAAAACAATGGGAATAACAATATAACAGTAAAATAAGAATATAACAAGACAAAGTAGGCAGTAGTGACCACGTTATGTTAATGTTCTGCATCCCCTGTCATCCTAATACCCCCCGTCCCCCGTCCCAGAGAGGAGTTGTACAGTCTAATGGCGTGTGGGACAAAGGAGTTCTTGAGTCTATTAGTCCTGCACTTGGGATGAAGCAGTCTAGCACTGAACAGGCTCCTCTGGCTACTGATAACACTATGCAGAGGGTGACTGGCATCATCCAGGATGCTCACTAGTTTGTCCACAGTCCTCTTCTCTGCCACCGTCACCAGTGAGTCCAGTTTCATTCCCATTGTAGAACCGGCCCGCCTGATCAGTTTCTCAAGTCTGGAGCTGTCCTTCTTAGATGTACTGCCCCCCCAGCACACTACTACTCACATATGTGGGCTCCCCGAAAGCAATGGATGTCGAACGGCTCTAACATGATATTGCATTTTCTTAATATCGCAATATTTTTATCACGATATTTTGCCTTGGCCTTGAAGGCCTACTGAAATGAGATTTTCTTATTTAAACGGGGATAGCAGCTCCATTCTATGTGTCATACTTCATCATTTTGCGATATTGCCATATTTTTTGCTGAAAGGATTTAGTAGAGAACATCCATCCATCCATTTTCTACCGCTTATTCCCTTTCGGGGTCGCGGGGGGCGCTGGCGCCTATCTCAGCTACAATCGGGCGGAAGGCGGGGTACACCCTGGACAAGTCGCCACCTCATCGCAGGGCCAACACAGATAGACAGACAACATTCACACAATAGGGACCATTTAGTGTTGCCAATCAACCTATCCCCAGGTACATGTCTTTGGAAGTGGGAGGAAGCCGCATTCACGGGGAGAACATGCAAACTCCACACAGAAAGATCCCGAGCCTGGATTTGAACCCAGGACTGCAGGACCTTCGTATTGTGAGGCAGACGCACTAACCCCTCTGCCACCGTGAAGCCTTAGTAGAGAACATCGACGATAAAAGTTAGCAACTTTTGGTCGCTTATAAAAAAGCCCTGCCTGTACCGGAAGTAGCAGACGATGTGCGCGTGACGTCACGGGTGGTGGAGCTCCTGACATTTTTTACAATCATGGCCACCAACAGCGAGGGCGATTCGGACCGAGAAAGCGACAATTTCCCCATTAATTTGAGCGAGGATGAAAGATCCGCCTGTCGATCTCACGATCCACTCTACTCGTGAACAAGACGGGCGAGACCCACTTGGAGGTACTGATTCCCATCCCAGTCGCAACGGTGTACAGTTCGCCATCAAACATCCCCGCCGTGTCTGCTTCCACTCGGCCAACCGAGGTGAGATGTCATCCCGACAAGACGCCAAGCTAGTCTTCGGCCGGCATGAAAAGGGCGACGGGTGTCACCGACAGCTGCCGGGGGACGTGTGAAGGCGTCAAGAAGGACAAACCGATCCCGAGAAGAAGGCCGTTAGAATTCTTTGGGACCCTTCTCACTTTTTTCTCCGGTCGGCACCGAGTAATTTATGGACTGTTATGAGAACTTGGCTCATTTGGTTCGGACTGCGGTTGTTGTCGTAGCAAAGGGGGGGGGGGGGGGGGGGGTCTAATGCCTCTGTCATGGTAACCTGCCAAAACATTGAAGTCACTTCCAGTCAAGACCTACTTCCCCCCTGATAACCTCATAAGACCCAATAGTGTCCTACATAGGGTCATGGCGGGACTGGATTTGATCCCCTCTGCCTTTTTAGATGAGAGGTGGGGTACACCCTCGATTTATCACAGATTACTTGGCAGCCGCACAATCTGGAGATCCTCGGTCCGAATCCCTGTCGGAGCGTCTGTGTGTGGTTTTCTCCCTGTGTTTGTGTGGCCAAAACACGCATGCAAGACTTATTGGGGACGAGATTGAGTGTTATTTGATAGGTCGTGAGTTCAAAACCCAGCCGAGTCGTACCAAAGTAGGGCTGGGCGATATGCCCTTTTTTTAATATCACAATTTTTTTTAGGCCATGTCACGATACACCATATATATCTCCATATTTTGCCTTAGCCTTGAATGAACACTTGATGCATATAATCACAGCAGTATGATGATTCTGTGTCTACATTAAAACATTCTTCTTTATGTAGCATTAATATATGCTACTTTTAAACTTTCATGCTGAGGGAAATCACAACTAAGTCAATTGACCAAAAGTGTATTTATTAAACTGTTAAACAAACTTTCATGCCATTTTCAAAACAGAAAGTGCGAGATTGTCAAGAGACGTTTTAAAACAAGCTATTAGTGCACTTTTGTGCATGATGTCACTAAGATGACATATCAAAACATCACTAAATTAAAGTGCACTTTTCTTACAAAAGGGAATAAGCGGTAGAAAATGGGTGGATGGATGTCCCATTTTTGGGACTTAACGTATTTCCTTGAATTGCCATTTTAAACCCTCTTCTCACTCCGGCGTTTATCAAAGGCATGCGGTAAAGGCAAGCATGCGCTAACTATTTTAAACCCTCTTCTCACTCCAGCGCTTACCAAAGGCATGCGGTAAATTTAGGCCTGCGCTTATAAATTTGAGAGTGATGTAAGTATACCATCATGAAAAGCACATTTAAATAAAAAAATAAAAAACGTTATTATGGTCTTACCTTTACTTATAAATGAAGTCCATGCGCAGCTCCTGATCAAAAGCATCGATAACTTTTTTTTTATAGAAGTCTTCCATATCTTTCTTTCGGCGTGGCGCAGTGGCAGAGTGGCCGTGCGCAACCCGAGGGTCACTGGTTCAAATCCCACCTAGAACCAACCTCGTCACGTCCGTTGTGTCCTGAGCAAGACACTTCACCCTTGCTCCTGATGGGTGCTGGTGGGCGCCTTGCATGGCAGCTCCCTCCATCAGTGTGTGAATGGGTAAATGTGGAAGTAGTGTCAAAGCGCTTTGAGTACCTTGAAGGTAGAAAAGCGCTATACAAGTACAACCCATTTATCATTTATTTATTTCTCCAGTTTAAAAAGTCTCTCTGTCTCGATGGAGATCTTCCTGTATTACCTCCTGCTTCGATTGAAAGTCCAGTTTAGAAAACTGTTTTATTTTAGATGTGTAATCCTCCATGTTAAAAGTGCAAGCGAGAGGAAAAAAATAACGATCGTTACTCACTCTTGCTGCTTGTTGTCACTTCTTCTGCAGCCGAGTTGTCGCAAGAAGGATCACTAACGCCCTCTACCACCAGGAGGCGGGAGTCATTTAATGACTCATTTTTGACACACGCAGCTACGGTATATTAATAAAACATAGCTACTTACTGTTCTTTTTTGCATATTCAATAGCTTGGACCTTAAGTCCTACTGAATAGCTCTTAATCTTATTCCCTTTATGCGATTTCAAATTATTGGAATCAGCCTCATCCATTTTGAAAATGATGACAGGGGAAGTGTCACTCATGACGTGACGAGTTTGACCCTGTGGAAATTCTAAGCATATCCTAATTATTTGGCGAAATGAGTTTGACCCTGCAGAAATTCTAGACATGCGCTAATAAAAATAATATTTTGCGAAACGAGTTTGACCCGGCGTTAATCCTGAGCCGGCGGTAATGCTAAGCATGCGCTAATTATTTTGCAAAACGAGTTTGACCCGGCAGTAATTCTAGGCGGGCGCATACTATATACCCGGCGGCAATTCAAGGAAATACAGTATGCAGATTCCAAATACACAAAAACCGGTCACCAGTAGGTAAAAACAAATTTGGTTTTCATGTTCGTATTGCCTTCTTTTATCGTTCTGCCCCTTTTTTTTTATGAATAAATGTTTTGCCAATAAAAGCCAGAAGAGCAGGCAGAAACGGTGGAGTTTAGTCTGCATATTTAACTTTTAATATGTGCATTTGTCTTGTGAGAAGTTTCCATGGAGTGTGTGACTCATCCTCAGCTCTGCTTGTTGTCTCCTGTGCTCTCCAGGCTGATGTAGTTCATTGTGACACTTGTCTCCTCCCTCTACCTCCGGCCCCCCCGCCCCAGTGCCTCACCGCATGACCTTCGACCTCCAAACATTCACGCCGAGCTACGGAGCAGGGCGGGAAACGGCCCCGTCCCCATCTGGGATTTCTGTCTCCGGACTCCCACCGCACGCGTCACCTCCTGACTGGGGAGCAGCCGACCAGCCAGGAGCCCAGCGCCTCCCCTCGGACCGGTGGAGGGTGTCGGAGCCCTCCGCCCGCCCTCTCCTTCACCCCCATCTTCGAGATTTTTCTTCCCAGTCGGATTGAGCCCGGTTCTGCCGGCCGCGAGACCTGTCAAAACTGGGGCGCGATTCGTGTGATGCGACAATGTCGGATCTGGGCGAGCGCAGGCCGGTCAACATGGACTACGCTGTCTCCCTGCTGGAGCAGCTCAAGTTCTTCTACGAGCAGAAGCTATTGACTGACGTGGTCCTGCTGGTGGAGGACACAGAGTTCCCCTGTCACAAGATGGTCCTGGCCACCTGTAGCTCCTACTTCAGGTGAGCCCAAAAAACCTTTTGAAAATGTCTTAGAAGGGCAGCTGCTGGTATGAATAATGGACCATGATCCTTTGGTTACAATGAATAATGCAGCGTGTCCTATAGAGCAGCGTTTTTCAACCACTGTGCCGCGGCACACTGAGATACAGCCTGTTGTGCCTGGGAGATTATCTATTTTCACCTGTTTGGGTTAAAAATATTTTTTGCAAACTAGTAATTATAGTCTGCAAATGATTTTGTTGTTAAGTGTCTGTGCTGTCTAGAGCTCCGCAGAGTAACCGTGTAATACTCTTCCATATCAGTAGGTGGCAGCCTGTAGTTAATTGCTTTGTAAATGTCGGAAACAGCGGGAGGCAGTGTGCAGGTAAAAAGGTGTCTAATGCTTAAAGGGGAACATTATCACAATTTCAAAATGGTTAAAAACAATAAAAATCAGTTCCCAATGGCTTGTTTTATTTTTCGAAGTTTTTTTCAAAATCTTACACCTCCCGGAATATCCCTAAAAAAAAAAGCTTTAAAGTTCTTGATTTTCGCTATTTGCGATGTGACTGTCCATTTCCCTGTGACGTCATATAGGGCTGCAAATACAAACAACATGGCGGTTACCACAGCAAAATATAGCGACATTAGCTCGGATTCAGACTCGGATTTCAGCGGCTTAAGCGATTCAACAGATTACGCATGTATTGAAACAGATGGTCGGAGTATGGAGGCAGATAGCGAAAACGAAATTGAAGAAGAAATAGAAGCTATTGAGCGAATAGCTATTGACGCTATTCGGCCATAGCATGGGTGTACCTAATGAAGTGGCCCACAGCATGGCTGCCTTATTAGCATCGCCGGTAAAATGTGCGGACCAAACGATCAGGACTTTCGCATCTTGTGACACTGGAGCAACTTAAATCCGTCGATTGGTAAGTGTTTGTTTCGCATTAAATGTGGGTATCTAGTTTCAAATGTACATACAGCTAGCGTAAATAGCATGTTAGCATCGATTAGCGTAGCATGTTAGCATCGATTAGCTGGCAGTCATGCCGTGACCAAATATGTCTGATTAGCACATAAATCAATAACATCAACAAAACTCACCTTTGTGATTTCGTTGACTTAATCGTTGCAAATGCATCTGCAGGTTATCCATACATCTCTGTGCCATGTCTGTCTTAGCATCGCCGGTAAAATGTGAAGACACTCTGGTACATTCAATGGGGGTCTGGCGGCAGACACTTTCGCATCTTCGGGCCAGTGGTGCAACTTGAATCCCTCCCTGTTAGTGTTGTTACACCCTCCGACAACACACCGACGAGGCATGATGTCTCCAAGGTTCCAAAAAATAGTCGAAAAAACGGAAAATAACAGAGCTGAGAGCCGGTGTTTGTAATGTGAAAATGAAAATGGCGGGTACCTCAGTGATGTCACGTTCTGACGTCATCGCTAAAAGACCGATAAACAGAAAGGCGTTTAATATGCCAAAATTCACCCATTTAGAGTTCGGAAATCGGTTAAAAAAATACATGGTCTTTTTTCTGCAACATCAAGGTATATATTGACGCTTGCGTAGGTTTGGTGATAATGTTCCCCTTTAAACCAAGAATAAACGAAAGGTGAATGCCCCTAAGAAAAGGTATTGAAGTTTAGGGAAGACTATGCAGAACGAAACTAAAACTGAACTGGCTACAAAGTAAACAAAAACAGAATGCTGGACGACAGCAAAGACTTACTGTGGCGCAAAGTACAGCCGAACATGACATGACAATCAACAATGTCCCCACAAAGAAGGATAAAAACAAATGAAGTATTCTTGATTGCTAAAACAAAGTAGATGCGGGGAATATCGCTCAAAGGAAGAAAAGAAACTGCTACAGGAAAATACCCAAAAAACAGGAAAAGCCACAAAAATGGAAGGGGAAGACAAGAAGGAAAACACTACACACAGGAAAACAGCAAAAAAAAAAAAAAAAACTCTAAATAAGTCAGGGGGTGACAGTACACCTACTTTGAGACAAAAGCTATAGTGATGCATGCTTGGTTATGGTTTAAAGTCATATCCAACAATTGCGACAACGACTTTTTACTGTCAACTGAGTTTCGTTTTTTAATGATTTCTGCTGGAGGTGTGCCTCCGCGTTTTTTCAATGCAAAAAATGTGCCTTTGCTCAAAAAAAGGTAGGAAAACACTGCTATAGAGAGAGAATACACATGCAGGGTCTGTGTTGCAGGTAAGCTTCACTTAAACTCAATTCTTCTTAGGTTGGGGGGGAATATTTTCTTCTTTCTCAATATTAAAGATCGGCCGGGATGATATTTGACAAGTTGACGTTGATTGAAGTGAAGTGAGTTATATTTACCATATTTTTCAGACTGTAAGTCGCAGTTTTTTTCATAGTTTGGCCAGGAGCGACTTATACTCAGGAGCGACTTATGTGTGAAATTATTAACACATTACCGTAAAATCTCAAATAATATGATTTAGCTCATTCACGTAAGAGACTAGACATATAAGATTTCATGGGATTTATGGATTAGGAGTGACAGATTGTTTGGTAAAGGTATAGCATGTATTCTATGTTAGAGTTATTTAAATGAGTCTTACCATAATATGTTACGTTAACATACCAGGCACCTTCTTACTTGGTTATTTATGTCTCATATAACGTACACTTATTCAGCCTGTTGTTCACTATTCTTTATTTATTTTAAATTGCCTTTCAAATGTCTATTATTGGTGTTGGATTTTATCAAATAAATTTCCCCCCAAAAATGTGACTTATACTCCAGTGCAACTTATGTTTTTTTTTCCTTCTTTATTATGCATTTTTGGCAGGTGCGACTTATACTCCGAAAAATACGGTATATACCGCTTTTCTCTAGTGACTCAAAGCGCTTCACGTATTGAAACCCATTATCTACATCTTTAAGTTATATTTAAACCAGCGTTGGTGGCACTAGGAGCAGGTGGGTCAAGTGTCTCAAACACTGGGACTTGGGTGGCGGAAGCAGGAATCGAACCTCGGGCCTTTTAAGATGGTGGCACGGCCGCTCTACCACCCGAGCCACACCGGTGTCAGCCTTCCCCCACAACTATAACATAACTACATCAGCAGATACAATCAATACACATACGATACTAGTATTCAGGATTTAAAAAATAACTCATTAGTAAAGTAGGTGGTAATAACTAGGAGTGTCACAACAAAATAGATTTTTTCGATTGGATCTCAATTCTCGTTTGTAACGATTCTTAAAAAAAAAGTTTAATTACATTTTGTTATTTATGTAGTATGTACTATGTATTTAATATTTATGACATAGGCGCCAGCGCCCCATGCGAGCCCAAAAGGGAATAAGCGGTAGAAAATGGATGGATGGATGGAATTATGTACTTGTGTGTGTGTGTGTGTATATGTATATATATATATATATATATATATATATATATATATATATATATATATATATATATATATATATATATATATATATATATATATATATTAGGGGTGGGCAACGATTAAACATTTTAATCAAAGTTAATTGCACTATTTCTCCGATTAATCACGATTAACTGCATTGTATACGCAAAACCCAATAATGAATTCAAAAGTAGTGTGTAGTGCACCTTTATTGGAATATTCTCCCATACGAACAAAAGCGCCAAAACATTTGTTGTGCAAACAATTTAAATCAGTACTTGTTAAAGGGGAACATTATCACAATTTCAAAAGGGTTTAAAACAATAAAAATCAGTTCCCAGTGGCTTGTTGTATTTTTTGAAGTTTTTTTCAAAATTTTACCGGTCCCGGAATATCGCTAAATAAAGCTTTAAAGTGCCTTATTCTCGCTATCTTCGAAACCACTATCCATTTCCCTGTGACGTCATACAGGGCTGCCAATACAAACAACATGGCGCTTACCACAACAAGATATAGCGACATTAGCTCGGATTCAAACTCGGGTTTAAGCGATTCAACAGATTACGCATGTATTGAAACAGATGGTCGGAGTATGGAGGCAGATAGCGAAAACGAAATTGAAGAAGAATTTAAAGCTATTGAGCTAATAGCTATTGACCCTATTTGGCCATAGCATTGATGTACCTAATGAAGTGGCCCATAGCATGGCTGTCTTATTAGCATCGCCGGTAAAATGTGCGGACCAAACGATCAGGACTTTCGCATCTTGTGACACTGGAGCAACTTAAATATATCGATTGGTAAGTGTATGTTTCGCATTAAATGTGAGTATCTAGTTTCAAATGTACATACAGCCAGTGTAAATAGCATGTTAGCATCGATTAGCGTAACATGTTAGCATCGATTAGCTGGCAGTCATGCCGTGACCAAATATGTCGGATTAGCACATAAGTCAATAACATCAAGAAAACTCACCTTTGTGATTTTGTTGACTTAATCGTTGCAAATGCATCTGCAGGTTATCCATACATCTCTGTGCCATGTCTGTCTTAGCACCGCCGGTCAAATGTGAAGACGCTCTGGTACATTCAATGGGGGTCTGGCGGCAGACACTTTGGCATCTTCGGGCCAGTGGTGCAACTTGAATCCCTCCCTGTTAGTGTTGTTACACCCTCCGACAACACACCGACGAGGCATGATGTCTCCAAGGTTCCAAAAAATAGTCGAAAAAACGGAAAATAACAGAGCCGAGACCCGGTGTTTGTAATGTGTTGAAAATGAAAATGGCGGGTGTGTTACCTCGGTGACGTCACGTTCTGACGTCATCACCACATGACCGATAAACAGAAAGGCGTTTAATTTGCCAAAATTCGCCCATTTAGAGTTCAGAAATCGGTTAAAAAAATAGATGGTCTTTTTTCTGCAACATCAAGGTATATATTGACGCTTACATAGGTCTGGTGATAATGTTCCCCTTTAAACAGTAGCAGTTAAATAGCATATTTTATGAAAATCAACTCAAAAAATGTAAATACAAACATTCAAGCTTATTGCCACTGCCAGGGTATTTAAGTTATCCTGTTTGTTATGGAAAATAAATATAATCTACATACAAATCTCTGAGCCACAATCCTAACCTCCGAACGGACAATTTCTGAAGTAACAGCAGAAACATTTTCTTTTATCAGGGAGAAAGAAAAGAGAGGGTGAAGCACAAAACACTTCACCCCCGGGACTAGAATGTAAAGTCCATGTTAATAATGGTGTTCCTTCAGAGAATCTCACTCCACTCGGTGCAGTTTGTTCATTCTTAGAACTTGACGACCATTAATTTTAAATGTACTGCCCTATGAATTAAAGTGCCGTAACATCTTCTGTGCAAACACTGTTTAACTTCAGTGAAGTGCCCCGCGCATATTTCTGCATAATGCCTCTCCTCTGTTATCATTATAGACAGAGCAGGTGAATGCAGGACACACTTTTCATCAATATAACGCACTGTATCTCCGAGGTAATTATGCTTACCGATTGATGTCCAGTTGTCCCCACTGAGAGCAACTACAGCTGCACGTTGTAAAGTTGTCACTTTTAAGGTCCTCTCCTTTTCATACAACTGGTGTATTCTTCGTGCGATGGTGCGTCTCGATGGCGGCTCAAACGTGATGTCACTTGTTGCGTACGCACAATGTTTCTCAGGCTGGCGTTTTCCATAACACTAATGGACCTACAGTCTCTGACTATCTACTTCGCTATGGCATTTTTTAGTAATTCTTGTTCTCGTTTATATATATTTCTCCCGCACGCTGCATTTAAAGTAGTCTGCCGAATCCTGGCTGCACTGTCTGCTTTGTTGAATGGTTTGCTCACATCAACAGAGTGTTTCGCGTTTGGGTGATATTTTAGACTGGAAGTACTCCTGTGATAAGAAAATTCAGCTTGGCAGTGGCTACAAACAACTTTGCTTCCGTCAAATCCGCCGCCTGGAAGTACTTTATAATGAAAAAGTAAAAGTTCTGTTGCTCCTTCTCCATTGCTTGTTTCGTTATTTTCCGCGTTCTCCTTTTTCCGCAGGAGCCAGCGATAGGCGTTAACAAAATAAAAGCATGTATACAACATACGCAAATGCGCGATAAAATAATTGTTGGCGTTAATAGATTGATGGATTAACTCCAAATTAACGCATTAACTTGCCTACCCCTAATATATATGTATATATATTTGTGTGTGTGTGCGTGTGTGTGTACGTATACATACACACTACAGGCCAAAAGTTTGGACACACCTTCTCCTCATTCAATGGGTTTTCTTTATTTTCATGACTATTTACATTGTAGATTGTCACATTTGCTGGCTCCTTTTCCGCAGGAGCCAGCAATAGGCGTTAACAAAATAAAAGCATGTATACAACATACGCAAATGCGCGATGAAATAATTGTTGGCGTTAATAGATTGATGGATTAACTCGAAATTAACGCATTAACTTGCCCACCCCTAGTGTGTGTGTGTGTGTGTGTGTGTGTGTGTGTGCGTGTGTGTGTGCGTATACGTACACACACACACTACAGGCCAAAAGTTTGGACACACCTTCTCCTCATTCAATGGGTTTTCTTTATTTTCATGACTATTTACATTGTAGTTTGTCACATTTGCTGGCTCCTTTCCCGCAGGAGCCAGCAATAGGCGTTAACAAAATAAAAGCATGTATACAACATACGCAAATGCGCGATAAAATAATTGTTGGCGTTAATAGATTGATGGATTAACTCGAAATTAACGCATTAACTTGCCCACCCCTAATATATATATGTGTTTGTGTGTGTGTGTGTGTGTGTGTGTGTGTGTGTGTGTGTGTGTGTGTGTGTGTGTGTGTGTGTGTTTGTGTGTGTACGTGTGTGTACGTATACATACACACTACAGGCCAAAAGTTTGTACACACCTCCTCATTCAATGGGTTTTCTTTATTTTCATGACTATTTACATTGTAGATTGTCACATTTGGGGCGGCATAGAGTTGGTAGAGTGGCCGTGCCAGCGACTTGAGGGTTGCAGGTTCGATTCCCGCTTGTGCCATCCTAGTTACTGCCGTTGTGTCCTCGGGCAAGACACTTTACCCACCTGCTCCCAGTCCCACCCGCACTGGTTTAAATGTAACCTAGATATTGGGTGTCACTATGTAAAGCGCTTTGAGTCACTTGAGAAAAGCGCTATGTAAATATAATTCACTTCACTTCACATTTATTTAATCCAGTTTGTGTCCTTCCTTCCCGGCATCTTGTTTCCGCTTCTGCAGTGATTGAGTCGCCCGACAAGCCTCCGTCCGCAACACCCACAGCGTGGGCTCATTAAAGGGGCGCGCAAAATCCCAAATTTGTGTAAATATGATTATTCTATAAGTCAAGAAGAGCAGGCAGCAGCCCAGACATTCTCATACTTTCTGTAACATCCAGGAAGAAATGATGTCCGTCATCTAGAAAAATGTCTCAACTATAAACTATGTCAAGGAGCCCAGGATTTTTTTTATTTAAATGTTAACAAGGAAACCTTACAATGTATTAAATCCATAAACTGCTCTAAAATGGAGTAGATGGCGAGTTATTGTGATGTAGCGAAATCCCATATTTTAACTCATTTTCCCAGGAGATTTCACATATTTTGAAAAGCAAATGTTGATGCTCAACTTAGACACAGGACATAAAGGTGCTTGTGAAATCCCCAATTTTTTTTCTTGGGGTGCTAAATCAACCACAACGTTAGCACAGCATAGAACATGTCGCTATTAGTCCGTGTCCTAATAAATTGTGTTTTAAAAATGACTTAAAGGGGAACATTATCACCAGACCTATGTAAGTGTCAATATATACCTTGATGGTGCAGAAAAAAGACCATCTATTTTTTTAACCGATTTCCGAATGGGTGAATTTTGGCGAATTAAACGCCTTTCTGTTAATCGCGCTGGAGGCGATGACGTCAGAATGTGACGTCGCCGAGGTAACACCATTTTCATTTTCAACACATTACAAACACCGGGTCTCAGCACTAATATTTTCAGTTTTTTTGACTATTTTTTGGAGTCTTGGAGACATCATGCCTCGACGGTGTGTTGTCGGAGGGTGTAACAACACTAACAGGGAGGGATTCAAGTTGCACCACTGGCCCGAAGATGCCAAAGTGGCAAGAAATCTTCCGCCAGACCCCCATTGAATGTACCAGAGTGTCTCCACATTTGACCGGCGATGCTAAGGCAGACATGGCACAGAGATGTATGGATAACCTGCAGATGCATTTGCAACGATAGTCAACGAAATCACAAAGGTGAGTTTTGTTGATGTTTTCAGCCAGCTAATCGATGCTAACATGCTATGCTAATCGATGCTAACATGCTATTTACCGGCGGTGCTAAAGCAGACATGGAACAGAGATGTATGGATAACCTGTAGATGCATTTGCAACTATATTACGTTTCCTTCCACCCACATTTAATGCGAAACAAACACTTACCAATCGACGGATTTAAGTTGCTCCAGTGTCAAAAGATGTGAAAGTCCTGATCGTTTGGTCCGCACATTTTACCGGCGATGCTAACGCAGCTATTCGGCCATGCTATGGCTATGAATAGCGTCAATAGCTATTCGCTCAATAGCTTCAGTTTCTTCTTCAATATTTTCATACTTCTACCATCTGTTTCAATACATGCGTAATCTGTTGAATCGCTTAAGTCGCTGAAATCCGAGTTTGAATCCGAGCTAATGTCGCTATATCTTGCTGTGGTATTCCCATTGTTTGTTTACATTGGCAGCACTGTGTGACGTCACAGGGAAATGGCCAGTGTCTTCGCAGAGAGTTGAAAATAAGGCACTTTAAAGCTTTATTTAGGGATATTCCGAGACCGGTAAAATTTTGAAAAAAAAATCAAAAAATACAACAAGCCACTGGGAACTGATTTTTATTGTTTTTAACCCTTTTGAAATTGTGATAATGTTCCCACTACTAGCGACCACGCAGTCTGATAGTTTATATATCAATGATGAAATATTAACATTGCAACACATGCCAATACGGCCTTTTTAGTTTACTAAATTGCAATTTTAAATTTCCCGCGAATTGTCCCGTTGAAAACGTCGCGGTATGACGTTTGACGTCGAGCTTGTAGCGGACATTTTTTTCAAGCCCGATCCAAGCTATAAGTAGTATGCTTTAACCGCATAATTACACAGTATTCTGGACATCTGTGTTGCTGAATTTTTTGCAATTTGTTCACTTAATAATGGAGAAGTCAAAGTAAAAAGATGGAGGTGGGAAGCGGTGTATTGCAGCTGCCTTTAGCAACACAATCACAGCCGGTGTTTCCTTGTTTAAAATTCCCGAACGTGAAGCTTTACTATGGAAACGAGCGGTCAAGCGAACATGGTTCCCGACCACATGTCAACCGGCAGGTTTCGGTGAGAAAATTGTGGTAATAAGTCGGCTCTTACCGTAGACATGGGCGGAGCTCGCGTCCTCCTGCAGCTGCGTACTATTACCTCCTCCCACAGGGCCACACCCCTCCGACTTTCAGGTACCATATAATCTCACTAAAACACTAGTAACACAATAAGCAGATAAGGGATTTTCCAGAATTATCCTAGTAAATGTGTCTAATAACATATGAACCGCTCTCACTGGCCTCGCCTATTTTGTTTTTCCATCCATCCATCCATTTTCTACCACTTATTCCCTTTCGGGGTCACGGGGGGCGCTGGCGCCTATCTCAGCTACAATCGGGCGGAAGGTGGGGTACACCCTGGACAAGTCGCCACCTCATCGCAGGGCCAACACAGATAGATAGACAACACTCACACTCACATTCACACACTAGGGCCAATTTAGTGTTGCCAATCAACTTATCCCCAGGTGCATATCTTTGGAGGTGGGAGGAAGCCGGAGTTTTTTGTTTTTGTTCTTACTTTTTTTTTCTTCTCTCTAGTCCTTCACTCTCACTATCCTCATCCACGAATCTTTCATCCTCGCTCAAATTAATGGGGAAATAGTCGCTTTCTCGGTCCGAATCGCTCTAGCTGCTGGTGGCCATGATTGCAAACAATGTTCAGATGTGAGGAGCTCTACAACCAGTGACATCACGCGCACATCGTCTGTTACTTCCGGTACAGGCAAGGCTTTTTTATCAGCGACCAAAAGTTGCAAACTTTATCGCCGATGTTCTCTACTAAATCTTTTCAGCAAAAATATGGAAATATCGCGAAATGATCAAGTATGACACCTAGAATGGACCTGCTATCCCTGTTTGAATTAGAACATTTCATTTCAGTAGGCCTTTAAACCCATGTCCAGCTGACGTTATACTATTCATAACTTTTACTGCAACATCGGCTTCAAATATCAGTTATCGGCCTCCGTGGCTAATCGGTCTCAGTATCGGTCCTGAAAAAAAAAACATTAGGTTAGGGTTATGGATCTCTACTCCATACATCAAGCCTTTTCGTCACCACATGGCGTACTCGTAAATAAAATGAAAGTGAAACCGAACCAAACACTTGTCAAAGATCTTCTGTACATGACCGCAGCTCTCTGCTGTTTTTAGGCACCGACTGCCAAAACACTGTCAAAGATCCTCTAAATAATGTGAGTTACGTCGCTGTGGCCCTCGTCATTCATGGGTGGGATTTGCGGGGTTGCAGGCTCAACGGCAGCTCGGTCCTGGAAGCAATGTGCCGCCTGGAGTTGTAAACGCCATTCCCCCTGGAGGCCTCATTTGTACGTGCAATGTTGCGTAATGGCGTGTGTGTGTGGTGTGTGTATGTGTGTGTGTGCTGCAGCAAATGTGACAGCTTCAGCTCTGGGAAGAGTCCATCTGCACACAAGTAGCGCTGCATTGGAAGGCGATGTCTCACCCCCCTCCCCTTTGCTCACACCGCATTCCAAGAAACCAGACCCCCACCACCCTTCCCATGCACTTGTTATCTGGTGTGAACATGTAAGGCATTTCCCCTGCAGGGTTCAGAGGTGTCGGGCCGCTTCCTCTTTAAATGCCACTCCGTCCTCCGTCCTTCCCGCTGCGCCCGACCCGACCACCAAGCAGCGCAACCCCCCCCCCCCCCCCCCCCCCACACACACACACACCTCACATGCCTGGCCTCGGGCGGGGGAGAGGGGGGCTGGCAGTCTGGTCACGTAGGTCCCACTGAGGGATGGGGAGGAACAAACAGGAAGGGGGGGAGGGGGTGCAGGGCTCTGCCTGAAGACTTGCGCATAGATGCCAAGTTTTCCAGATTTTCCGGAAGACTTCCGGAAATTGCACTTGACTGCAGACACCCTGTGTCCAAATTTGGGGGCTACAGTGGTGTTCAAAAGGGGGTTGTCTTTTTTTTTTTTTGCTTAGACTTTTAAAAAAAAATCAATCCATATTTATATAGCCCTAAATCACAAGCCACAATGACATCCTCGGTTCAGATCCCACATCAGGGCAAGGAAAAACTCAACCCAGTAGGATGGCAATGAGAAACCTTGGAGAGGACCGCAGATGTGGGGTCTTTGCTGTCTTCCAGCATTCTGCTTCAATGCCTTTTCTTAGGGGCACTCACCTTTTTGTTTATCTTTGGTTTAAAGGCCTACTGAAAGCCACTACTAGCGACCACGCAGTCTGATAGTTTATATATCAATGATGAAATATTAACATTGCAACACATGCCAATACGGCCGGTTTAGTTTACTAAATTGCAATTTTAAATTTCCTGCGAAGTACCCTGTTGAAAACATCGCGGAATGATGATGCGTATGATGACGAGTGTGCGTGACATGCTGCACTTCGACAGCGTCTTATTCTGATCATCCGTGTTGTAGTTTTTTTTTTTTTTTTTTTTTTTTTTTATTGAGATTCAGCATCAGACGTTCCTATCCATTACATCATATATATGTTGTCTGCCCTAAATGTTAAAATATTTGTTTATACCCAAACCATACACCCCAACCCTCAAAAAAAGAAACAAAAAACATAGTATCTACAAATACATCAATTGGATAAACAAAAAATAAATACTACATTAATAATAATAAACAGAAATAAAATCAGAAAATACAAAATTGAAAAAATATATATAAACAGATACATGTATATATACACACACATATATATTAATATACACATAACTTCCTCATGCTCTCTCAGGGAGAGCATGTCCCAAATTCCAAGCAACTGTTTTGAGGCATGTTGGAAAAAAAATAATGCACTTTGTGACTCCAAAAATAAAAATGGCAGTGCCATGTTGGCATTTTTTCCCATTACTTGAGTTGATTTATTTTGGAAAACCTTGTTACATTGTTTAATGCATCCAGTGGGGCATCACAACAAAATGAGGCATAATAATGTGTTAATTTCACGACTGTATATATCGGAATCGGTAATTAAGAGTTGGACAATATCGGAAATCGGCAAAAAGCCATTATAATCGGAATACATTTTGGTACCGATACCAAAATACTGGTCTCGGGACAACACTACTTGCACCCAAAACACAATTTTAACATGCCTTTTTAATAAGAAAAACAGACTTTCAAAAAAATATTGTCTTAAAAATGAGAATGTATTACAAAAAAACACATTAGTTTTATGAAGTATTAAATTAATGTACCGCATTTACCTTGTGAAGTGGACTTCCATGTCATTGCCTTCCGGCAGCTTCTCCATATTTTCATGGATTGATGTCTGCCATTTAGATACAATTTTGACATTCAACTGTTTCTTTTGCAACCGTCTATTTCCGCAAAGAATAATGACGCTCGGATGAATGGGACCTGAGCGTACAGACTGCAGATACATCAGATACATATCTAATTAACATCCACTTACGAAAGAGGCCTGGGTCGGATTTGAAAAAGACCCAGAACCCCTTGCAGCACTACCTGTTCCCGGACGCTACAATATAAACCCCCGTCCTCCCCAACCCTGCCCATCTCAACCTCCTCATGCTCTCTCAGGGAGAGCATGTCCCAAATTCCAAGCTGCTGTTTTGAGGCATGTTAAAAAAATAATAATGTACTTTGTGACTTCAATAATAATTAAAGCTGCAAGCAGCGATGGACGGGACCAACTTTTGCTGGGGTTTCCTGCCTTTACCCATTCAACATATCTTTACCTGCACATTACCTACCTTCCCTGGATCCTGGGGTCACACTGGTGCTTCTTTCTTTCACCCATACATGCTGGTGCTTCCTGCCATCACCCAGACAACATATCTTGACCTGCACATTACCTACCTTCTCTGTATCCTGGAGTCAGACTGGTGCCTCCTTCTTTCACCCAGTTAACATACCTTTACCCGCACAGTACCTACCTTCTCTGCATTGTGTGGTCACGCTGGTGCTTCCTGCTTTTAAGCGGCCATCTAGAAACGGCAGCAGCATCAGCGCAGCGGTTCTTTGAAGGCTCGTAAAATCAAAACCGGAGCAGTTAGAAAAACTCTTTGCGCAACTTTTAATCAGAAGGGTTCAATCTCTCTCCTATGCGAGTTTGTAGCCAACACAACAGACGCGCTCAGAGGAGATCATGTTTGAAAAAAGGTGACAGGTTTTTACAAAATTTTTGTTTTGAAGGGGTAATTGCCAACTTATTGTTGCTTTTTCCTGAAGGATATCAATTAATGAAATGTAGGTCTAAGTGAGACCTACATAGAGGTTTTTGTTTCAAGTCTCTACGACATTCCTACTGGAAGTTACAAGCAGTTTTGTCTGTGTTTTCTTCCTAGGAGCAGTTGTCTGTTTTATTCGTAGGGGGCGCTAGAGCGCAATTTTAAGTTTTGGGGTTTTGTTTTTTATTAGATTGCAATTTTCACCAGTCCTGATATGTGTGTCCAGTTTGGTGAGTTATGAAGCATTTTAAGGGGGTCAAGTTACAGCTCAGAGGCAAAAGAGAAATTTTTAGGAAACTTTTGTTTTGAAGGGGTGTTTGCCAATTTCCTGTTAATTTTTGCTGAAGGATGTCATTTATGAAATGTAGGTCTAAGTCAGACCTACATAGAGGTGTTTGTTTCATGTCTCTACGACATTCCTAACGGAAGTTACAAGCAGTTTTGTCTGTGTTTTTTTGAGGGAAATTTATAGTTTTGGGGTTTGTTTTTTTTATTTGATGGCAATTTTGGCCAGTCCTGATGTGTGTGTAAAAATTCGGTGAGCTTTGAAGCATGTTAAGGGGGTCAAATTACAGCTCAAAGAGGCGGAGGTATAATAAAAATAAAACCTTAGAAGTACAATAGGGTCCTCCGTCCCAAAGGGACATTCGGTCCCTAAATATGGCTTTTTTTTTTTTCCCCATAACTTGAGTTTATTTATTTTGGAAAACCTTGCTACATCCAGCGGGGCATCACAACAAAATTAGGCATAATAATGTGTTAATTCCAGGACTGTATATATCGGTATCGGTAATTAAGAGTTGGACTATATCGGATATCGGCAAAAAAGCCATTATCGGACATCTCTAATTGTGGGGAATGACAATTCCATTAATTGCCCGAGTCTAATTAGAATTTCGTCAAGTGACACAATGATGATAAAAAATGTTTGTCTGCATTTTTTTTCATCGTCATTTATGTCCTCTAATTGTTGTTGAACTATTTATTTATTGGCCTTTGCACGACAAACACTTCTAGTGCAACAAAACATCAGGTTTTATGTGATTGTTGACGCATATCAATTATGTCCACTAATTGTTGTTGAACTATTTATTTATTAGCCTTTGCACGACAAACACTTCTAGTGCAACAAAACATCAGGTTTTATGTGATTGTTGATGTTGACGCATATCAATTATGTCCACTAATTGTTGTTGAACTATTTATTTATTGGCCTTTGCACGACAAAGACTTCTAGTGCAACAAAACATCAGGTTTGATGTGATTGTTGATGTTGACGCATATCAATTATGTCCACTAATTGTTGTTGAACTATTTATTTATTGGCCTTTGCATGACAAACACTTCTAGTGCAACAAAACATCAGGTTTTATGAGATTGTTGATGTTGACGCATATCAATTATGTCCACTAATTGTTGTTGAACTATTTATTTATTAGCCTTTGCACGACAAACACTTCTAGTGCAACAAAACATCAGGTTTTATGTGATTGTTGATGTTGACGCATATCAATTATGTCCACTAATTGTTGTTGAACTATTTATTTATTGGCCTTTGCACGACAAACACTTCTAGTGCAACAAAACATCAGGTTTTATGTGATTGTCGATGTTGACGCATATCAATTATGTCCACTAATTTTTGAACTATTTATTTATTGGCCTTTGCACGACAAAGACTTCTAGTGCAACAAAACATGGGGTTTTATGTGATTGTTGATGTTGACGCATATCAATTATGTCCACTAATTGTTGTTGAACTATTTATTTATTGGCCTTTGCACGACAAACACTTCTAGTGCAACAAAACATCAGGTTTGATGTGATTGTCGATGTTGACGCATATCAATTATGTCCACTAATCGTTGTTGAACTATTTATTTATTGGCCTTTGCACAACAAACACTTCTAGTGCAACAAAACATCAGGTTTTATGTAATTGTTGATGTTGACGCATGTGACTTCCTGCCTCCTCCAGGGCGATGTTCATGAGCGGGCTGAGCGAGAGCAAGCAGACGCACGTGCGCCTAAGGAACGTGGACGCCCCCACGCTGCAGATCATCATCACCTACGCCTACACGGGCCACCTGGCCATCAGCGACAGCACGGTGGAGCTGCTCTACGAGACCGCCTGCTTCCTACAGGTCAGCGGGTCCACGTGGCGCCGGTCTCCTTCCTCAAACTGACGGCGTTTTTATTTCCCTCCCCGGCAGGTGGAGGACGTCTTGCTGCAGTGCCGAGACTACCTGGTGAAGAAGATCAACCCGGAGAACTGCGTGCGCATGCTGAGCATCGGCGACCTGTTCAGCTGCAGCGAGCTGAAGCAGAGCGCCAAGCGCATGGTGGAGCACAAGTTCCCCACCGTGTACCGGCAGGACGCCTTCCTGCAGCTCTCGCACGAGCTCCTCATCGACGTCCTGAGCAGCGACAACCTCAACGTGGAGAAGGAGGAGACGGTGCGCGAGGCCGCCATGCTGTGGCTGGAGTACAACATGGAGGCGCGCTCGCAGCACCTGTCCTCCGTGCTCAGTCAGATCCGCATCGACGCGCTCTCCGAGGTGACGCAGCGCGCCTGGTTCCAGGGCCTGCCCCCCAACGACAAGTCCGTAGTGGTGCAGGGCCTCTACAAGTCCATGCCCAAGTTCTTCAAGCCCCGCCTGGGAATGACCAAGGAGGAGATGCTCATCTTCATCGAGGCCTTGTCGAAGCCGCAGGACGCGGCCCGCCTCTTTTCCATGTCGCCGCCCACCACCGTGGTGTGCTACAGCCCGCAGGCCGAGAAGGTCTACAAACTCTGCAACCCCCCCGGGGACCTGCAGAAGGTGGGGGCCCTGGTCACCCCGGACAACGACGTCTTTATCGCCGGCGGACAGATCATGTCCATCGCCACCCACGGCATGGTGGACCTGCGCTCGGTGGACAGCTTCTTCTGGTTCGACGCCCAACAGAACTCCTGGGTGGCCAAGACCCCCATGCTGTGCGCCCGCCTCAAGCCCTCGCTGGTCTACTGCGACGGCTACATCTATGCAATCGGCGGCGACAACGTCGGCGGCGAGCTGAACAAGCGCACGGTGGAGCGATACGACTGCGAGAAGGACGAGTGGAGCATGATGAGCCCGCTGCCCTTCGCCTGGAACTGGTGCACGTCGGTGGTGGTGCACGACCGCATCTACGTCATGACGCACGACATCATGTACTGCTACTTCCCGCGCGGCGACGCCTGGGTGGAAATGGCCATGCGCAAGACCAGCCGCTGCTTCGCCTCCGCCGCCGCCTTCGGAGACCTCATCTTCTACATCGGCGGCCTCCACGTGGTCAGCAACTCGGGCATCCGCTTGCCCACCAGCACCATCGACGGCCCCTCCGTCACCGTGGAGGTCTACGACCTCAACAAGAACGAGTGGCGCCCCGCCGCCAACATCCCCGCCAAGCGCTACGCCGACCCGTGCGTGCGGGCGGTGGTGCTGCTCAACTCGCTGTGCATCTTCATGCGCGAGACCCACATGAACGAGCGCGCCAAGTACGCCGTCTACCAGTACGACGTGGAGCTGGACCGCTGGTGCCTGCGGCAGCACGTGTCCGAGCGCGTGCTCTGGGACCTGGGCAAGGACTTCCGCTGCGCCGTGGGCAAGCTGTACCCCTCCTGCCTGCAGGAGTCGCCCTGGAAACCGCCCACCTACCTCTTCTCCCCCGACGGAGCCGAGGAGTTCCAGATAGACGGGGAGCTGGTGTCCCTCCCCCACGTATGGCTCTGAAACACGCCCCCTAGCGGGGAAGGTGAGACTCCACCGGACGGACGATGTCACATACCCGCGTCAAAAACATTCGACCACATAGTAATCTTTGCTCATTTCCTTTTTCCCACCGTTTTTGTCCGCGCTATGAACATGACGACGCACGTCACCCTTTTTCTGCACGTCTAAAAGTGCAGCAACTTCTCCAAGCATCCATCTAGGCCTGGGCTGCTCACCAATTAATCAACTCATCCGACCATAAACTATTAACTTGGTAGTTGCAATCCATGAATAGTCAGCATTCTTCGTCTCTCCTTTCCAAACCAAACACAGGAGGGTTCACTTTCTGCATCGCTTTTGTTCAAAAGTAGAAATAAATGAGCAGAGTTAACCATCATGTCAGCCATCCGCAATCGTCGTCCTTCCGGAATTAAATGAACAGAGTGTACCCTCTTGTCAGTCATTCGCAATCTTTGTCCCTGCGGAATTAAATTAAGAGTGAACCTTACTTTAATGAAACAGAGTGAACCCGCTTGTCAGTCGTACGCAATCTTTGTTCCTCCGGATACAAATTAACAGAGAGAAAGTGCTCGTCAGTCGTTGTTTCTCCGGAATTAAATTGACAAAGTGAACCCGCTTGTCAATCATACGCAATCATTGTCCCTCCGGAATTAAATGTACAGAGTGAACCCTCCTGTCAGTCATCCACAATCGTCGTCCCTCCAGAGATAAATGAACAGTGAACCCGCTTGTCAATCATACGCAATCATTGTCCCTCCGGAATTAAATGTACAGAGTGTACCCTCTTGTCAGTCATCCGCAATCGTCGTCCCTCCGGAATTAAATGAACAGAGTGAACCCTCCTGTCAGCCATCCACAATCGTCGTCCCTCCGGAATTAAATGAACAGAGTGTACCCTCTTGTCAGTCATCCGCAATCGTCGTCCTTCCGGAATTAAATGAACAGAGTGTACCCTCTTGTCAGTCATCCGCAATCGTCATCCCTTTGGAATTAAATGAACAGAGTGTACCCTCTTGTCAGTCATCCGCAATCTTCGTCCCTCCGGAATTAAATGAACAGAGTGTACCCTCTTGTCAGTCATCCGCAATCGTCGTCCCTCCGGAATTAAATGAACAGAGTGTACCCTCTTGTCAGTCATCCGCAATCTTTGTCCCTGCGGAATTAAATTAAGAGTGAACCTTACTTTAATGAAACAGAGTGAACCCGCTTGTCAGTCATACGCAATCCGTATATAAATTAACAGAGAGAAACTGCCCGTCGTTGTTTCTCCAGAATTAAATTGACAAAGTGAACCCGCTTGTCAATCATACGCAATCATTGTCCCACCGGAATTAAATGTACAGAGTGAACCCTCCTGTCATCCATCCACAATCATCGTCCCTCCAGAGATAAATGAACAGTGAACCCGCTTGTCAGCCATATTAAATGAACAGAGTGTACCCTCTTGTCAGTCATCCGCAATCGTCGTCCCTCCGGAATTAAATGAACAGAGTGTACCCTCTTGTCAGTCATCCGCAATCTTTGTCCCTGCGGAATTAAATTAAGAGTGAACCTTACTTTAATGAAACAGAGTGAACCCGCTTGTCAGTCGTACGCAATCTTTGTCCCTCCAGAATTAAATGAACAGAGCGAACCCTCCTGTCAGTCATCCGCAATCTTTGTCCGTCTAGAATTAAATGAACAGACTGAACCCTCTTGTCATTCATCCGCAATCGTCGTCCTTACGGAAATGAATGAACAGAAAGAAACCGCTCATCAGTCATTGTTTTTTCCGGAATTAAATCGGCAATGTGAACCCTCTTGTCAGTCATCCACAATCTTTGTCCCTCCGGAATTAAATGAAGAGTGAACCCGCTTGTCAGTTGTTTGCAATCTTTGTCCCGCCAAAATTAAATGAACAGAGGGAAACTGCTCATCAGACATTTTTTCCGGAATTAAATTGACAAAGTGAACCCGCTTGTCAACCGTACGTAATCTTTGTCCCTCCGGAATTACAGGAACAGAGTGAACCCTCCTGTCAGTCATCCGCGATCTTTGTTCCTCTAGAATTAAATGAACAGAGTGAACCCTCTTGTCAGTCGTCTGCAATCTTTGACCTCCCCCCAGAATTAAATGAGTCAAATCAATTACTCAAACAATAGTAAAAGAAATCGATAACGAGCGCGTTTGTTAAATACCAGAATTAAATGAACAAAGTAAACCCTCTTGTCAGTCATCTGCAATCTTTGCCTATCATTCACAATCCTTATGTAAGACAAGAACACTTTTTTTCTTAATGCATTCTGACTTGTAAATAAATGCTAGCAAGCGTCAGCTAACAAAGGAAGTAATGGGAGTCGCTCTAACATGCTTTGGGACAAATGATGATACAGAGACTTATATTTTTGAGCCTGAACATAAGGAGGGTGAGCTACAGGTTTTAGAAGCTGTGTGCGAAACACATCCAGCTTTAGTGAAACTTTAAGCATCATGTAGCAGTTTTTCTAAGTGCTAAACCCTTAATACCAACTACGAACATATTAAAACAATCACGTACTGTACAATGTCTGCTCTCACTGGAATACTGACTGCTGGGGTGTTTATATCTTCCCGTCTAGATAAAGAATTCATCGTAATCGAAGGTTTAAAAAAGAAAATTTGGATGTCAAAGTTGACTAACTTCTCGGTTTATGTCCACGTCCTTCCTGTCCAGGTGAGAAGCATGATTTTTAATCCAGAATTAACTTTCACCAACTCAGAGGCGATGCGGCAGCTCACCATTTCGCTATATCAATATAGCAGCAAAAGCTTGTTAGTCCTCTCTCTCTCTCGGCGCCACTAAATAGTTGATCTGCGTCAGCACTTATAATAACAATACCGTCGATCCTGACGACAAATATAGTGAGTTTCTTACAAGTATCATTATCACTGGAGGACGAGGAGGAGCTAAACGTGCTTCAGTACACACCGTAGCTCACGCCGTCACAATGTACAAGAGCGTTTCTAGTCGATACTGCTATGATTACGTCTATTTTTCCAGTATCACAAAATCCTTTATCATATTATGTTTAGAAAGTCAGTAAATGCGTCCCTGGACACTCTGAATATGACCAATGTAGGATACTGTAACTACTTGGTATCGGATCGATACCTAAATGTGTGGTATCATCCAGAACTAATGTCAAGTATCCAAAAACTTAAAGTAGCAATGATTGTCACACACACACACGAGAAGTGGTGAAATTACTCTCTGCATCACCCCTTGGGAGGTGAGGGGAGCAGTGGGCGGCAGCGGTGGCCACGCCCGGGAATCATTATGTTATTATAATAGACATGAAGAAAGAAAAGTAGCTTCCATATGAGGAGGTGTGAACAAGTGATGACATAAGTCATGGTCCCAATAACATTGCATCTAATAGAGAATGTTTCTCATCTAAATGAGGGTGGTACCCTCTGGTCAACATATGAAATAACAAGTGTGTGTAAGAAATTGAAATGTGCCCCCTGTGGCCAAAATTAAGAAAAATAAAATAAATATGTAGATAGAGACAAACTGTAATAACTTGAAGTAAATAATGAGGATTAAAAAACAATTACAAATGATACAGATTTTTGAAAAAAATTACTAAAATGTGTCGACTTTTTTCTGATAAAACTGGGAACAATTCTCATATTCTTTCTGTTTCTGTAATATTGCCATATTTTCTCGTAAAATTATTACTTTTTTATGCAAAATGGCGACATTTGTCGTATAAAATTCGGACTTATCACAATATTGCCCAATTTTTTTGTTGTTATTATATGTTGGCCCTGCGATGAGGTGGCGACTTGTCCAGGGTGTACCCCGCCTTCCGCCCGATTGTAGCTGAGATAGGCGCCAGCGCCCCCCGCGACCCCGAACGGGAATAAGCGGCAGAAAATGGATGGATGGATGGATAAAATAGTGACATCTTTTTAATTAAAATTCTGACTTTTGTCAAGTGGAATTTTGATTATTATAATATTGCCAGCCCTGCGATGAGGTGGAGACTTGTCCAGGGTGTACACCGCCTTCCGCCTGATTGTAGCTGAGATAGGCGCCAGCGCCCCCCGCGACCCCAAAGCGGTAGAAATGGATGGATGGATTATAAGTGAAGAATAAGTGATTATTACATTTTAGAGCAGGGGTCAGCAACCTTTTTGAAAACAAGAGCTACTTCTTGGGTACTGATTAATGCCAAGGGCTACCAGTTTGATACACACTTAAATACATTGCCAGAAATAGCCAATTTGCTCAATTTATATTTAATAAATACATCTGTATGTATAAAAAAAAAAAGGGAATTTCTGTCCGTCATTCCGTCATACATTTTTTTCCTTTTACGGAAGGTTTTTGTAGAGAATAAATGATGAAAAAAACACTTAATTGAAAGGTTTAAAAGAGGAGAAAACAGGAAAAAAATGAAAATTTAAATTTTGAAACATAGTTCATCTTCAATTTCGAGTCTTTAAAATTCTAAATTCACCGGACAAAAAGAGAAAAATTAGCTAATTCGAATCTTTTTGAAAAATTTAAAAAAGAATTTATGGAACATCATTAGTCATTTTTCCTGAGTAAGATGAATTTTAAAATTTTGACATGTTTTAAATAGGTTAAAATCCAATCTGCACTTTGTTAGAATATATAACAAATTGGACCAAGCTATATTTCTAACAAAGACAAATTATTTATTTGAGATTTTCCAGAACAAAAATTTTAAAATAAATTCAAAATACTTTGAAATAAGATTTAAATTTGATTCTAAAGGTTTTCTAAATTTGCCAGAACGTTTTTTGAATTTTAATCATAATAAGTTTGAAAAAATATTTCACAAATATTCGTCGAAAAAACAGAAACTAAAATGAAGAATCCAATTAAAATGTATTTATTATTCTTTAGTGAAGTGAAGTGAAATATATTTATATAGCGCTTTTTCTCTAGTGACTCAAAGCGCTTTACATAGTGAAACCCAATATCTAAGTTACATTTAAACCAGTGTGGGTGGCACTGGGAGCAGGTGGGTAAAGTGTCTTGCCCAAGGACACAACGGCAGTGACTAGGATGGCGGAAGCGGGAATCGAACCTGCAACCCTCAAGTTGCTGGCACGGCCACTCTACCAACCGAGCTATACCGCCCTTTACAATTAAAAAAAAAATACTTGAACATTGATTTAAATTGTCAGGAAAGAAGAGGAAGGAATTTAAAAGGTAAAAAGGTATATGTGTTTAAAAATCCTAAAATCATTTTTAAGGTTGTATTTTTTCTCTAAAATTGTCTTTCTGAAAGTTATAAGAAGCAAAGTAAAATAACAAATTATTTTTTCAAACTAGTGAACCTGCGATGAGGTGGCGACTTGTCCAGGGTGTACCCTGCCTTCCGCCCGATTGTAGCTGAGATAGGCGCCAGCGACCCCAAAAGGGAATAAGCGGTAGAAAATGGATGGATAAACAAGTGAAGACCAAGTCTTTAAAATATTTTTCTTGGATTTTCAAATCCTATTTGAGTTTTGTCTCTCTTAGAATTAAAAATGTCCAGCAAAATGAGACCAGCTTGCTAGTAAATAAAAAGCATTCAAAAAATAGAGGCAGCTCACTGGTAAGTGCTGCTATTTGAGCTATTTTTAGAACAGGCCAGCGGGCGACTCATCTGGTCCTTACGGGCCCTGTTTTATGTTTTTTTTGGGACAGTTTTATGGGTACAATAGTGTACTCATTATCTGCTTTTTTAGCCACCTCCGACTTGCTGTATGTTACGACTTAGAATGCATAAAGAAAAACATACGTGCAGAGGATTGTGAACAATAAGCAACATTCCACTAAAAGTCCCCCCTTAAAGTTATTAAAAGGACGACTTGTGGTGTTCTGATGACATCATTGCTGACTACACATGGTGTTATCAGCCCAGGCCTAGCGCCATCTTTTAATTCCTCACAACACCTCGGACGTGCGTCTTTTTTTTTTCCCCCTCGAAAAAAAAGGCCTTGCAGTTTTCTTTTGATATCTTTTTTTTGGTAAAAAGTGGCGGAGTGCCTGCAGGTCTGGTCGCCCGCCACCTCGCCGCCGCCTCCACGGGCCACGCCTTCCACACAACCAGCAGTTTACGCCTCACGCCGTGAGTAACATGATGGTCGCAAACACACACACACACACCTCCACTATCGGTTTATTGTTTATTTCCAAGCTGCTGAAAAAAAAATATATATATATATGTGTGTGTATATGATACAAATATCTATTTTTCATATGTTGAAAAGATGTGTTCTAGTGTGGGGAAAATAACCAGGTCTATTTTGTATTAGTTGTTTTTTTAATTTAATATTACTGTAGTGTGACTGTGGCTAGAACCCCTTTGTCCCGTCCCCAGTAACGATTCCTGATTGGTTGCGAAGGGAGGGGGGGGGGGGGGGCTGGCCCAGGGCTGTTGCCGTGGAAACCGGCCCCAAGCAACCACTAGCAGTGGCGCGGCCGCCTGGGGGGAGGAGGGAACCTTAAACCGTGAGCACAGGTGCTCCGTGGCGGACGTGTCTAGCATGTTTGGCTGCATTATATTCCTTTTGGCACTGTATTTGGAATGAACGTTAACTTATTAAAAAACCTACCAAAAACTTGTTTTTCTTCCCCCGTCATTTAAAAAAAATTACATAAAATTAAAGCTGCAAGCAGCGATGCACGGGACCGACTTTTGCTGGTGTTTCCTGCCTTTACCCAATCAACATATCTTTACCTGCACATTACCTAACTTCCCTACATCCTGGGGTCACAGTGGTGCTTCTTGCCATCACCCAGACAACATATCTTTACCTGCACATTACCTACCTTCTCTGCATTGTGTGCTTCCTGCTTTTAAGCGGCCATCTTGAGACGGCAGCAGTTCTTTGAAGGCTCGTAAAATCAAAACCGGAGCAGTTAGAAAAACTTTTTGCGCAACGTTTAATCAGAAGGGTTCAATCTCTTTCCTGTGCGAGTTTGAAGCCGAGCCAACAAACGCGCTCAGAGGAGATAATGTTTGAAAAAAGGTGACGGGTTTTTACAAAACTTTTGTTTTGAAGGGGTAATTGCCAACTTCCTGTTGATTTTCGCTGAAGGATGTCAATGAATGAAATGTAGGTCTAAGTGAGACCTACACAGAGGTTTTTGTTTCATGTCTCTACAACATTCCTACCGGAAGTTGCAAGCAGTTTTGTCTGTGTTTTCTTCCCAAGAGCGGTTTTGTCTGTGTTTTATTCCAATTTTGAATTTTTTTTTAAATTTTATTTATTTTTTTAAATTAGATCACAATTTTCACCAGTCCTGATGTGTGTTTCGAGTTTGGTGAGTTTTGAAGCATTTTAAGGGGGTCAAATTACAGCTCAAAGAGGAAAAAATTATCTTTTTTAGGAAACTTTTGTTTTGAAGGGGTTTTTGCCAACTTCCTGTTGATTTTTGCTGAAGGTCATTGTATAAAATGTAGGTCTAAGTGAGACCTACATAGAGGTTTTTGTTTCATGTCCCTACAACATTCTTAACAGAAGTTAAAAGCAGTTTTGTCTGTGTTTCTTCCTAGAGGGCGCTAGAGCGCAGTTTGGGGTTTTGTTTTTTTGATTAGATCGCAATTTGTGTGTTAAATTTGATGAGTTTTGAAGCATGTTAAGGGGGTCAAATTACAGCTCAAAGAGGCGGCAGAATAATAATAAAACCTTAGAAATACAATAGTGTCCTCTGTCCCAAAGAGACATTCGGTCCCTAATAAGTCACCAAAATAATACCAGCCCGTGTTAGCCTTTATTTTCGGTACATCAATATAACATCTGGCGTCACGTTGCAAGCATCAGGAAAAATAGTCTTGATCGTTTCTTCAATACAAAATGAAAATATATCAACAGGAATACAAAAAGAAACCAAAACCCGCTTTGTGTGTGTTTTTTTTTTTTCTCCCCCGCCTTCATCAAAACAAGAGCAGAGATGCAGTAAACAAAAAAAAATAATCAAAAAACATGCTTCTCATCCAGCAGAGCTCCAATTAGCATAAAAAAAAACACTTTTTTACAAGATAAAACACGACATTTGAAATACATTAAAAGGCTGCACAACATCAGGACCGTCGCCATCCAGTGTCCGGACATAACGTGGATACACAAACCCCGTTTCCATATGAGTTGGGAAATTGTGTTAGATGTAAATATAAACAGAATACATTTATTTGCAAACCCTTTTCAACCCATATTTAGTTGAATATTTCCAAAAACAATTTGAAATGTGGACTCGTCAGACCACAGAACACTTTTCCACTTTGCTTCGGTCCATCTTAGATGATCTCGGGCCCAAAGAAGCTGGCGGCGTTTCTGGATGTTGTTGATAAATGGCTTCCGCTTTGCATAGTAGAGCTTTAACTTGCACTTACAGATGTAGCGACCAACTGTGTTTAGTGACAGTGGTTTTCTGAAGTCTTCCCGAGCCCATGTGGTGATATCCTTTAGAGATTGATATTTGTTTTTGAGGGATTGAAGGTCACTCCGCTTACATGGAGTGATTTTTTTTCCAGATTCTCTGAACATTTTGATGATATTATGGAGCGTAGATGTTGAAATCCCTACATTTCTTACAATTTCACTTTGAGAAACGTTGTTCTTAAACTGTTTGACTATTTGCTCACGCAGTTGTGGACAAAGGGGTGTACCTCGCCCCATCCTTTCTTGTGAAAGACTGAGCATTTTTTGGGGAAGCTGCTTTTATACCCAATCATGGCACCCACCTGTTCCCAATTAGCCTGCACACCTGTGGGATGTTCCAAATAAGCGTTTGATGAGCATTCCTCAATTTTATCAGTATTTATTGCCACCTTTCCCAACTTCTTTGTCACGTGTTGCTGGCATCGAATTCTAAAGTTAATGATTATTTGCAAAAAAAAAAACATTATCAGTTTGAACATCAAATATGTTGTCTTTGTAGCATATTCAACTAAATATGGGTTGAAAATGATTTGCAAATCATTTTCAACCCATATTCAGTTGAATATTTCCCAAAACAATTTGAATGTCAGACCACAGAACACTTTCCCACTTTGCTTCGGTCCATCTTAGATGAGCTCGGGCCCAAAGAAGCTGGCGGCGTTTCTGGATGTTGTTGATAAATGGCTTTCGCTTTGCATATTATAGCTTTAACTTGCACTTACAGATGTAGCGACCAACTGTGTTTAGTGACAGTGGTTTTCTGAAGTCTTCCCGAGCCCATGTGGTGATATCCTTTAGAGATTGATGTTTGTTTTTGAGGGATTGAACATCAAATATGTCGTCTTTGTAGCATATTCAACTGAATATGGGTTGAAAATGATTTGCAAATCCTTGTATTCTGTTTATATTTACATCTAACACAATTTCCCAACTCATATGGAAACGGGGTTTGTAGATCTTTTCTATTAGGATTCAAGAGCTTTTACACCACGTGTGAAATGGTGTTGCTAGGTAGAAAATGGCTTTTGTCAGTTTTGATGAGACTGATGCTGGTCCCCACACTGGTTGTCTCCATGACAACCTCAATATTCTTCATATCAGCTTCAAAACTCTGCAAACTAACCTAAAATACTTTTATGTACAAATATTTAAAAGGCATTGGTTCATGCGGGAATAAAAATCTATTCCAACGTGTATAAATACAACAAGCTAAGCCACTTTCTCGTCCTTTTCTAACCCTCCTGAAGCTGTTTTATCTCCACAGCAGGAAGAGGATTTGTACGCTCCATTCTTTGCAGTTTACCCGACGCATGAAACGTGACAGATTTGGGTCACGCGCAATCCACTTTAGCCGCCAGAAGACAGAGGAGTGTTGAGTATCTTGAGGTGGGTTTTTTGTGGCAATTTAAACTTTGACCTAGAGTGGCGCTTTCCATCATTTTCAGCAGACCGCATTGCAAACGGTTAACACCCCCCATCGAAAGCTGACGTGAAATCCACCCAGGAATGGGGCCATAAGAATCGCTTCGCTACAGTATGTGTCGAGATTGCTAACACCAAAGATGCTGTTACACCATTGCCTCTCACGCCCCCCCATTTGAGAAGGACCAAGTTAAACGGGCTGTTTAGAACTTGCTCAATTAAAAATAAGTTCTAAAGGAACATTTTAAATTTTGAAGCGAATGTTAATTATTTGTCTGCATTTGTCAAGATGCACGCTATTACCTCTCACGCCCCCCCCCCTTGGAACTTGTCCAGTTAAATTTTTCCAGGAAACAAAACATTTTCACGCCCCCCCCCCCTTTTGAAGCAAATTTTTAATTATTTGTCTGCATTTGTCAAGATACACGCTATTACCTCTCACGCCCCCCCCCCCCCCTGGAACTTGTCCAGTTAAATTTTTCCAGGAAACAAAACATTTTCACGCCCCCCCTTTTGAAGCAAATATTAATCATCGGTTTACATTTGTCAAGATGCACGTTATTACCTCTCACGCCCCCCCTTGGAACTTGTCCGGTTTAATTTTTCCAGGAAACAAAACATTTTCACGCCCCCCCTTTTTGAAGCAAATTTTAAATGTCTACATTTGTCAAGATGCACGCTATGACCTCTCACGCCCCCCCCCCCTTGGAACTAATTCACAATAACATTTTTCTAAGGAACAAAACATTTTCAAACCCCCCTATTTGAAGCAAATTGTAATTATTTGTCTGCGTTTTTATCAAGATGCACGTTATTACCTCTCACGCCCCCCTCTTGGAACTTGTCCGGTTTAATTTTTCTAGCACACAAAACATTTTCACGCCCCCCCCTCCCCCCTTGAAGTGAATATTAATTATCAATTTACATTTGTCAAGATGCACGTTATTACCTCTCACGCCCCCCCCCCCCCCCCCCCCCCCGGAACTTATTCACAATAACATTTTCCTTGGAAACAAAACATTTTCACCCCCCCCCCCCCTTTGAAGCAAATTTTAATTATTTGTCAAGATGTACGCTATTACCTCTCACGCCCCCCCCCTTGAAGTGAATATTAATTATCGGTTTACATTTGTCAAGATGCACGTTATTACCTCTCACGCCCCCCTTGGAACTTATTCACAATAACATTTTTCTAGGGAACAAACCATTTTCACGCCCCCCCTATTTGAAGCAAATTTTAATTATCAGTCTGCATTTGCCAAGATAGTTATTACCTCTCACGCCCCTCATTGGAACTTATTCACAATAAGATTTTCTAGGAAACAAAACATTTTCACGCCCTCCCCCCACCCCCCTTTTGAAGCAAATTTTAATTTTCAAGACGTACGCTATTACCTCTCACCCCCTCCCCTTGGAACTTATTCACAATAACATTTTTCTTGGGAAAAAAACATTTACACGCCCCCCCTTTTGAAGCAAATTTTAATTAGCGATCTGCATTTGTCAAGATGCACGCTATTACCTCTCACACCCCACTTGGAACTAATTCACAATAAGATTTTTCTAGGGAACAAAATATTTTCACGCCCCCCCCTTTTGAAGCAAATTTTAATTATCAGTCTGCATTTGTCAAGATAGTTATTACCTCTCACGCCCCTCATTGGAACTTATTCACAATAAGATTTTCTAGGAAACAAAACATTTTCACGCCCCCCCCTTTTGAACCAAATTTTAATTGTCAAGATGTACGCTATTACGTCTCATGCCCCCCCCGCCCCCTCCCCTTGAAGTGAATATTATTTATCGGTTTACATTTGTCAAGATGCACGTTATTACCTCTCACACCCCACTTGGAACTAATTCACAATAAGATTTTTCTAGGGAACAAAACATTTTCACGCCCCCCCCCCTTTTGAAGCACATTTTAATTATCAGTCTGCATTTGTCAAGATAGTTATGACCTCTCACGCCCCTCATTGGAACTTATTCACAATAAGATTTCCTTGGAAACAAAACATTTTCACGCCCCCCCCTTTTGAACCAAATTTTAATTATTTGTCAAGATGTACGCTATTACGTCTCACGCCCCCCCCCCCCCCCCCCCCCCCCCTTGAAGTGAATATTATTTATCGGTCTACATTTGTCAAGATGCACGCCATTACTTCTCATGCCCCCACTTGGAACTAATTCACAATAAGATTTTTCTAGGGAACAAAACATTTTCACGCCGCCCCCTTTTGAAGCAAATTTTAATTATCAGTCTGCATTCGTCAAGATAGTTATTACCTCTCACGCCCCTCATTGGAACTTGTTCACAATAAGATTTTTCTATGGAACAAACATTTTTCACGCCCCCCCCCCCTATCAAACTAATTTTAATTATTGCTCTGCATTTGTCAAGCTGCACGCTATTATTTTTTTCTAGGGAACACACATTTTTCACGCCCCCCCTTTGAAGGGAATGTTAATTGTCAACATGCACGCTATTACTTTTCACGCCCCCCCACATATGTCACAGCTAACGTTTAAACAGAGTGTGAAAGCCAATATCTAAGTTACAATTAAACCAGTGTGGGTGGCACTGGGAGCAGGTGGGTAAAGTGTCTTGCCCAAGGACACAACGGCAGTGAGTAGGATGGCAGAAGCGGGGATCGAACCTGCAACCCTCAAGTTGCTCCACTATACTGCCCCCAATGTTTCCTGCTGCTTTATCTTGACAATGTTTTTGGATGATTACCGCAGTGAAGTGAAGGCTTTTGTGTATGAGCTGTTACCGCGGTAACCACAATGTTGTGACAGCATCTTTAGTGTCTTACAGGAAGTACTCGTCGGCGCCACCTTGATGTGTGTGTGTGTGTGTGGGGGGGTGGAACAACTTTTGCCCCGCCTTTCATGACGTTGGCTGTGCGCTAGCTCCGCCCACTTACAGCCAAGGAGGACGCAGGACGTGGTCAGGGTTTGACATCCCCGGCGGGCTCGGACTCAGGCTCGGACTCGGGCTCGCCCGGCTGGGACCCGGCGGCGGGCTGGGCCAGGGTGGAGAACCAGGAGGACATGGCCGACTTGGCGCTGGTCAAGGCTCCGCCCACCGACTGACCTGAGGGGGACAGGCAAGGTATGAGGCTTGACAGACCACGCCCCCTGCCGCCGCTGACACTCTCGTCTTCTCACCCACGGCCTTGCTGGTCTGCACCACACTCCTGCTGGTGTTCATCATGGCGTTGCCCAGCTTCTTCCCTCGCTCGCTGCTGCTCACCGAGCTGAGACCACAACCACACACCAGGTCAGAACCTTCACTCTTACTCAAATGTTTAGTGCTGGTCAAGCTGACATGTTGGGGGACATCACTTCCTGTCACATCCTGTTTACACGGTCCCTTACTCGGTCACCTAAGTTGGGAAATGTGTGTTTATGATCGGGACCATTATGGGTCCTAGGGGTAAGAGTGTAACTTTATAACATGCTAGGCAAAGTTAGCATACTTCTAAGATAGCGCCGAGTGTCAAAATCCAGGATTTTAGGGTGAAACATACAAAGTTAGCATTAATAACATTAACGTGATGACAAACGGCAAAGTTAGCGTACATCTAAGATGGCGCCAAGTGTCAAAACCCAGGATTCTTAGGTTTATACGAATAAAATTGGCAGAAATGATAGAATCAATTGTTAGCTTTCAAGATGGGGAAGTCTCAAAACCCATGAATTTTAGGTTGAAATCATCAAAATGAGCTAAATTGCAGGCTAAAAAGTTAGCATGCTAATGTTAGCAAGAAGATATAGGCAAAGTTAGCATACTTCTAAGATGGCGCCAAGTGTCAAAATCCAGGATTCTTAGGTTTGTATGAAGAAAATTGGCCAAAATGATAGAATAAATGATTAGCATGCTAATGTTAGCTTGCAAGATGGGGAAGTCTCAAAACCCATGAATTTTAGGTTGAAATCATCAAAATGAGCTAAATTGCAGGCTAAAGAGTTAGCATGCTAATGTTAGCAAGAAGATATAGGCAAAGTTAGCATACTTCTAAGATGGCGCCAAGTGTCAAAATCCAGGATTCTTAGGTTTGTACGAAGAAAATTGGCCAAAATGATAGAATAAATTATTAGCATGCTAATGTTAGCTTGCAAGATGGGGAAGTCTCAAAACCCATGAATTTTAGGTTGAAATCATCAAAATGAGCTCAATTGCAGGCTAAAAAGTTAGCATGCTAATGTTAGCAAGAACACATAGGCAAAGTTAGCATACTTCTAAGATAGCGCCAAGTGTCAAAATCCAGGATTTTAGGGTGAAACATACAAAGTTAGCATTAAATGTTATCATGCTAACATTAACGTGATGACAAAGGGCAAAGTTAGCGTACATCTAAGATGGCGCCAAGTGTCAAAACCCAGGATTCTTAGGTTTATACGAATAAAATTGGCAGAAATGATAGAATAAATTGTTAGCTTGCAAGATGGGGAAGTCTCAAAATCCATGAATTTTAGGTTGAAATCATCAAAATGAGCTAAATTGCAGGCTAAAAAGTTAGCATGCTAATGTTAGCAAGAACATATAGGCAAAGTTAGCATACTTCTAAGATGGAGCCAAGTGTCAAAATCCAGGATTTTAGGGTGAAACATACAAAGTTAGCATGCTAACATTAACGTGATGACAAAGGGCAAAGTTAGCGTACATCTAAGATGGCGCCAAGTGTCAAAACCCAGGATTCTTAGGTTTATACGAATAAAATTGGCAGAAATGATAGAATAAATTGTTAGCTTGCAAGCTGGGGA
>NC_084625.1:6156995-6209495 GCF_033978795.1 Nerophis ophidion
CACATACATCCATACATACCCCGGGGTGACGGCGGCCATGGCGGGGTGGGCGTTGCTGTGCCACAGGCGGTAGTTGTGTGTCACCTTCCAGGCGGCGATGAAAGGAGCGCCGTAATCCGCCAGCATCTTCTCGTTATCTGACACATGGAAGACATGTTTAAATGACATGCACGCAGTACACGCATCCTCCACATGAGGGCAGTGTTGCACTCGTTACAGGCAAACATCCAACCCGGATTTTTAAAGAGAAATTTAGCCAAATTTGAAAGGGATTCTGTCATATTTTTATCAGTATGAACACTTCATCCACAAACTGAAGGTCCGGGGGCCAAATGTGGCCGTTAAAGCCTGGAAATAATATTGGTTATTAAAATGTTTCATCTTTTCTTACTAAATATATTCCTTCCTTCCTTTTTGGCATTAAGAATCATGTACTGCATGCCTTTGTATGTCTTTTAAAATGCGCCTAAATCTGGAGGAGAAGAAGGTGTGAATGTTTGGAAGATTGACACAATGAGCCTGGACTTCCTGTGGAGGCGGTCCCACCAGATGACTCCTCCCACCTTGCTGCAGGGAGGACGCCAGCAGGGCGTGGATGTAGAGCGTGAACTGCGCCCGGATCCACTCGTCGCCGCCCTCCCAGCCCGTGCCGTCCAGGAAGACGTCGTCTCGGTTCTCCGTCACGTGCTTGAGCAGGTAGTCGGCGAAGCGCAGGTCGGCCGTGGTCAGGCTGAGGGTCTTGCGCAGCTCGCCGTCCTGGATGTGGACCGCCGCGTCCTCCACCTGCCGCGGCGGCAGCCGTCAGGACGGTTTGGGCGGGGTCGGGGGCGTCACTCACCTCGATGACGGCGTCGCTGAGGTGCCTCTGCTGGCGGAAGAGGATGTTGGTCGCCCCGGCAACGAAGCCCCGCACCGCCACGTCCAGCAGGAGGTGGTGCTGCTGCAGCGCCATGTAGGGCAGACACAAGTAACCCTGCAAGGACACAATATTAGGAACGGGCGGCAGGAACGCCAGGCCGCCGTCTTTGTTTACTTTGGTGAAAATGGCGAGCGGCAGTCCGTACTGGTCCTCCTCCAGACCCGACACCAGCCCCTGCGTCACCCCTCCCTGCCCGCCGATGGGCTGCGCCGTGATGGGCGTGGTCGGCTTGGACTCGAAGGCGTCCGGCGCCGCCTCCTTCCCCTCGTCCTTGGGCCCCTCCTCCAGCAGGCCGGGGTCCAGGGTCTCCCAGTCGCTCTCAGAGGACTCCGGAGACGTGCGGGACGGCGGCTTCAGGTGGTTGTTGTCGTCGCCGGCGCCGCCCCTGGAGGGCGAGGACGGCGGCGGCGGCAGCACGTCGCTGGCCGACACGGAGACGAAGCCCTCGGCCCCGGGGACGCTGTCCAGCAGGTCCTCGGACGTGCTGCTCTTGGGTCTGTAGTGAGACGAGTCCACCAGGCCGTGCTCGATCACACCTGCACACCACAAAACCCAGGGCGGTTTAGCTCGGTTGGTAGAGTGGTCGTGCCAGCAACTTGAGGGTTGCAGGTTCGATTCCCGCTTCCGCCATCCTAGTCACTGCCGTTGTGTCCTTGGGCAAGACACTTTACCCACCTGCTCCCAGTGCCACCCACACTGCTTTAAATGTAACTTAGATATTGGGTTTCACTATGTAAAAGCGCTTTGAGTCACTAGAGAAAAAGCGCTATATAAATATTATTCACTAATTCACTTCACACATGAGCACCTTATAATGGGACTGTGTTGCAACTTCTTAAACACGCCTCGTAGGAGTGTCCAGAATATTGATTTTTCAGTGAATCGTGATTTTTAATTGATTTAAAAAAATCCAAAATCAATTTTAAAATATATATATATATTTTTTTCTGTTATTTGTCCTGTCCAGAAACTCGGATGAATCATATAGTTGATGTAGATCAGGGGTCAGCAACCTTTTTGAAAGCAAGAGCTACTTCTTGGGTACTGATTAATGCGAAGGGCTACCAGTTTGATACACACTTAAATACATTGCCAGAAATAGCCAATTTGCACAATTTACCTTTAACTTATTAATATGTTATTAATAATTAATGATATTTATCTTTGTGGAAACACTGATCATCTTAATTATTTCTCACAATAAATATAGATAGAAACAGACAAAATATCAAAAAACAAAAAAAATGGGTAATTCTGTCCGTCATTCTGTCGTACATTTTTTTTCCTTCTACGGAAGGTTTTTTGTAGAGAATAAATGATGAAAAAAAACACTTAATTGAAAGGTTTAAAAGAGGAGAAAAATCGAAAAAAATGAAAATTAAATTTTGAAACCTAGTTTATCTTCAATTTCGACTCTTTAAAATTCAACCGAAAAAAATAAGAGATAAACTAGCTAATTCGAATCTTTTTGAAAAAATTAAAAAAAGAATTTATAGAACATTAATAATTTTTCCTGATTAAGATTATTTTTAGAATTTTGATGACATGTTTTAAATAGGTTAAAATCCAATCTGCACTTTGTTAGAATATATAACAAATTGGACCAAGCTATATTTCTAACGAAGACAAATCATTGTTTCTTCTAGATATTCCAGAACAAAATTTTTAAAAGAAATTCAAAAGACTTTGAAATAAGATTTAAATTTAATCCTAAAGATTTTCTAGATTTGCCAGAATATTTTTTTTTTATTTTAATCATAAATTTGAAGAAATATTTCACAAATATTCTTCGTCAAAAAAACAGAAGCAAAAATGAAGAATTAAATTAAAATGTATTTATTATTCATTACAATAAAAAAATAAATTTACTTGAACATTGATTTAAATTGTCAGGAAAGAAGAGGAAGGAATTTAAAAGATAAAAAGGTATATGTGTTTAAAAATCCTAAAAATCATTTTTAAGCTTGTATTTTTTTCCGTAAAATTGTCTTTCTGAAATTTATAAGAAGCAAAGTAAAAAAATAAATGAATTTATTTAAACAAGTGAAGACCAAGTCTATAAAATATTTTCTTGAATTTTCAAATTGTATTTGAGTTTTGTCTCTCTTAGAATTAAAAATGTCAAGCAAAGCGAGACCAGCTTGCTAGTAAATAAATACAATTTAAAAAATAGAGGCAGCTCACTGGTAAGTGCTGCTATTTGAGCACGTTGGTGACTCCTGATGTAAATGATTGAGATCTGTACACATTTACTTCAGCAAAGAAAAGTGTTGGATACTCCTCCTTATTAAATGTTTGGGTAGAATTCTATTCAACAAAACCAGTTTTCTTTGAAGAAATATAGAAATTAATCAGAGCTGTTTTCCTTTTTATGGAGGAATGTAGTTAATACAACTTGCACCAAATGTTATTAAAAAGTATCGATTTTGAATCGATAAACAAGTTATCAAATCAAATCTTGTTGTGCCCAAAGATTCACATCCCTCATGCCAAGTGCCGAATATAGGATTTTTAGGCTTATGCAAATGAAAGGTGTAAAAATGCAAGCATAAAATGTTAGCATGCTAACATGGGGGGGAAGTTAGCACACTAATAAGATGGTGCCGAGTGTCAAAATCCATGATTTTTAGGTTTATATGAATACAATTATTATAAAAACAAAAAAACATTAGCATGCTAACGCTAGCTTGTTATGATTTTAACTTTTCCCATACTTGCAGGATGGAGACATGTCTCAAAATGCATGAATTTTTGGTTTAAATAAACAAAATGAGCTAGAATGCAGTATAAAATGTTAGCATGCTAATGTTAGCATGATGACGTAGGAAAAGTTTGCGTGCTTTGAAGATGGCGCCAAGTGTCCCGATCTACGATTTTTAGGTTTATATAAGGAAAAAAAAAATTGTAAAAATGCTAGCATAAAATGTTAGCATGCTCACATAGGAGAAGTTAGCACCTGGGAACAGGGACAGGACAAGGATGTCCCTAATAAAGTGACCCATCAGGGAACAGGGAGAAGACGACGATGTCCCTAATCAAGCGACCCTCCTAGGAACAGGACAACGCTGATCCTAATAAAGTGACCCACCTGGGAACAGGGACAGGACAAGGATGTCCCTAATAAAGTGACCCACCTGGGAACAGGGACAGGACAAGGATGTCCCTAATAAAGCGACCCACCTGGGAACAGGGACAGGACAAGGATGTCCCTAATAAAGCGACCCGCCTGGGAACAGGGACAGGACAAGGATGTCCCTAATAAAGTGACCCACCTGGGAACAGGGACAGGACAAGGATGTCCCTAATAAAGTGACCCACCTGGGAACAGGGACAGGACAAGGATGTCCCTAATAAAGTGACCCACCTAGGGACAGGACAAGGATGTCCCTAATAAAGTGACCCACCTGGGAACAGGGACAGGACAAGGATGTCCCTAATAAAGCGACCCACCTGGGAACAGGGACAGGACAAGGATGTCCCTAATAAAGTGACCCACCTGGGAACAGGGACAGGACGAGGATGTCCCTAATAAAGTGACCCACCTGGGAACAGGGACAGGACAAGGATGTCCCTAATAAAGTGACCCACCTGGGAACAGGGACAGGACGATGATGTCCCTAATAAAGTGACCCACCTGGGAACAGGGACAGGACAAGGATGTCCCTAATAAAGTGACCCACCTAGGGACAGGACAAGGATGTCCCTAATAAAGTGACCCACCTGGGAACAGGGACAGGACAAGGATGTCCCTAATAAAGTGACCCACCTGGGAACAGGGACAGGACAAGGATGTCCCTAATAAAGCGACCCACCTGGGAACAGGGACAGGACAAGGATGTCCCTAATAAAGCGACCCGCCTGGGAACAGGGACAGGACAAGGATGTCCCTAATAAAGTGACCCACCTGGGAACAGGGACAGGACAAGGATGTCCCTAATAAAGTGACCCACCTGGGAACAGGGACAGGACAAGGATGTCCCTAATAAAGTGACCCACCTAGGGACAGGACAAGGATGTCCCTAATAAAGTGACCCACCTGGGAACAGGGACAGGACAAGGATGTCCCTAATAAAGCGACCCACCTGGGAACAGGGACAGGACAAGGATGTCCCTAATAAAGTGACCCACCTGGGAACAGGGACAGGACGAGGATGTCCCTAATAAAGTGACCCACCTGGGAACAGGGACAGGACAAGGATGTCCCTAATAAAGTGACCCACCTGGGAACAGGGACAGGACGATGATGTCCCTAATAAAGTGACCCACCTGGGAACAGGGACAGGACAAGGATGTCCCTAATAAAGTGACCCACCTAGGGACAGGACAAGGATGTCCCTAATAAAGTGACCCACCTGGGAACAGGGACAGGACAAGGATGTCCCTAATAAAGTGACCCACCTGGGAACAGGGACAGGACAAGGGTGTCCCTAATAAAGTGACCCACCTGGGAACAGGGACAGGACGATGATGTCCCTAATAAAGTGACCCACCTGGGAACAGGGACAGGACAAGGATGTCCCTAATAAAGTGACCCACCTGGGAACAGGGACAGGACGAGGATGTCCCTAATAAAGTGACCCACCTGGGAACAGGGACAGGACAAGGATGTCCCTAATAAAGTGACCCACCTGGGAACAGGGACAGGACAAGGATGTCCCTAATAAAGTGACCCACCTGGGAACAGGGACAGGACGAGGATGTCCCTAATAAAGTGACCCACCTGGGAACAGGGACAGGACGATGATGTCCCTAATAAAGTGACCCACCTGGGAACAGGGACAGGACAAGGATGTCCCTAATAAAGTGACCCACCTGGGAACAGGGACAGGACGATGATGTCCCTAATAAAGTGACCCACCTGGGAACAGGGACAGGACAAGGATGTCCCTAATAAAGTGACCCACCTGGGAACAGGGACAGGACAAGGATGTCCCTAATAAAGTGACCCACCTGGGAACAGGGACAGGACAAGGATGTCCCTAATAAAGTGACCCACCTGGGAACAGGGACAGGACAAGGATGTCCCTAATAAAGTGACCCACCTAGGGACAGGACAAGGATGTCCCTAATAAAGTGACCCACCTGGGAACAGGGACAGGACAAGGATGTCCCTAATAAAGTGACCCACCTGGGAACAGGGACAGGACAAGGATGTCCCTAATAAAGCGACCCACCTGGGAACAGGGACAGGACAAGGATGTCCCTAATAAAGTGACCCACCTGGGAACAGGGACAGGACGAGGATGTCCCTAATAAAGTGACCCACCTGGGAACAGGGACAGGACGAGGATGTCCCTAATAAAGTGACCCACCTGGGAACAGGGACAGGACGATGATGTCCCTAATAAAGTGACCCACCTGGGAACAGGGACAGGACAAGGATGTCCCTAATAAAGTGACCCACCTGGGAACAGGGACAGGACGATGATGTCCCTAATAAAGTGACCCACCTGGGAACAGGGACAGGACAAGGATGTCCCTAATAAAGTGACCCACCTGGGAACAGGGACAGGACAAGGATGTCCCTAATAAAGTGACCCACCTGGGAACAGGGACAGGACAAGGATGTCCCTAATAAAGTGACCCACCTGGGAACAGGGACAGGACAAGGATGTCCCTAATAAAGTGACCCACCTAGGGACAGGACAAGGATGTCCCTAATAAAGTGACCCACCTGGGAACAGGGACAGGACAAGGATGTCCCTAATAAAGTGACCCACCTGGGAACAGGGACAGGACAAGGATGTCCCTAATAAAGTGACCCACCTGGGAACAGGGACAGGACGAGGATGTCCCTAATAAAGTGACCCACCTGGGAACAGGGACAGGACGATGATGTCCCTAATAAAGTGACCCACCTGGGAACAGGGACAGGACAAGGATGTCCCTAATAAAGTGACCCACCTAGGGACAGGACAAGGATGTCCCTAATAAAGTGACCCACCTGGGAACAGGGACAGGACAAGGATGTCCCTAATAAAGTGACCCACCTAGGGACAGGACAAGGATGTCCCTAATAAAGTGACCCACCTGGGAACAGGGACAGGACAAGGATGTCCCTAATAAAGCGACCCACCTGGGAACAGGGACAGGACAAGGATGTCCCTAATAAAGCGACCCACCTGGGAACAGGGACAGGACAAGGATGTCCCTAATAAAGTGACCCACCTGGGAACAGGGACAGGACAAGGATGTCCCTAATAAAGTGACCCACCTGGGAACAGGGACAGGACGATGATGTCCCTAATAAAGTGACCCACCTGGGAACAGGGACAGGACAAGGATGTCCCTAATAAAGCGACCCACCTGGGAACAGGGACAGGACAAGGATGTCCCTAATAAAGTGACCCACCTGGGAACAGGGACAGGACAAGGATGTCCCTAATAAAGCGACCCACCTGGGAACAGGGACAGGACAAGGATGTCCCTAATAAAGTGACCCACCTGGGAACAGGGACAGGACAAGGATGTCCCTAATAAAGTGACCCACCTAGGGACAGGACAAGGATGTCCCTAATAAAGTGACCCACCTAGGGACAGGACAAGGATGTCCCTAATAAAGTGACCCACCTGGGAACAGGGACAGGACAAGGATGTCCCTAATAAAGTGACCCACCTGGGAACAGGGACAGGACAAGGATGTCCCTAATAAAGTGACCCACCTGGGAACAGGGACAGGACAAGGATGTCCCTAATAAAGTGACCCGCCTGGGAACAGGGACAGGACAAGGATGTCCCTAATAAAGTGACCCACCTGGGAACAGGGACAGGACAAGGATGTCCCTAATAAAGTGACCCACCTGGGAACAGGGACAGGACAAGGATGTCCCTAATAAAGTGACCCACCTAGGGACAGGACAAGGATGTCCCTAATAAAGTGACCCACCTGGGAACAGGGACAGGACAAGGATGTCCCTAATAAAGCGACCCACCTGGGAACAGGGACAGGACGATGATGTCCCTAATAAAGTGACCCACCTGGGAACAGGGACAGGACAAGGATGTCCCTAATAAAGTGACCCACCTAGGGACAGGACAAGGATGTCCCTAATAAAGTGACCCACCTGGGAACAGGGACAGGACAAGGATGTCCCTAATAAAGTGACCCACCTGGGAACAGGGACAGGACAAGGATGTCCCTAATAAAGTGACCCACCTGGGAACAGGGACAGGACAAGGATGTCCCTAATAAAGCGACCCGCCTGGGAACAGGGACAGGACAAGGATGTCCCTAATAAAGTGACCCACCTGGGAACAGGGACAGGACAAGGATGTCCCTAATAAAGTGACCCACCTGGGAACAGGGACAGGACAAGGATGTCCCTAATAAAGCGACCCGCCTGGGAACAGGGACAGGACAAGGATGTCCCTAATAAAGTGACCCACCTGGGAACAGGGACAGGACAAGGATGTCCCTAATAAAGTGACCCGCCTGGGAACAGGGACAGGACAAGGATGTCCCTAATAAAGTGACCCACCTGGGAACAGGGACAGGACAAGGATGTCCCTAATAAAGTGACCCACCTGGGAACAGGGACAGGACGATGATGTCCCTAATAAAGTGACCCACCTGGGAACAGGGACAGGACAAGGATGTCCCTAATAAAGTGACCCACCTAGGGACAGGACAAGGATGTCCCTAATAAAGTGACCCACCTGGGAACAGGGACAGGACAAGGATGTCCCTAATAAAGTGACCCACCTGGGAACAGGGACAGGACGATGATGTCCCTAATAAAGTGACCCACCTGGGAACAGGGACAGGACAAGGATGTCCCTAATAAAGTGACCCACCTGGGAACAGGGACAGGACAAGGGTGTCCCTAATAAAGTGACCCACCTGGGAACAGGGACAGGACGATGATGTCCCTAATAAAGTGACCCACCTGGGAACAGGGACAGGACAAGGATGTCCCTAATAAAGTGACCCACCTGGGAACAGGGACAGGACGATGATGTCCCTAATAAAGTGACCCACCTGGGAACAGGGACAGGACAAGGATGTCCCTAATAAAGTGACCCACCTGGGAACAGGGACAGGACAAGGATGTCCCTAATAAAGTGACCCACCTGGGAACAGGGACAGGACGAGGATGTCCCTAATAAAGTGACCCACCTGGGAACAGGGACAGGACGATGATGTCCCTAATAAAGTGACCCACCTGGGAACAGGGACAGGACAAGGATGTCCCTAATAAAGTGACCCACCTGGGAACAGGGACAGGACGATGATGTCCCTAATAAAGTGACCCACCTGGGAACAGGGACAGGACAAGGATGTCCCTAATAAAGTGACCCACCTGGGAACAGGGACAGGACAAGGATGTCCCTAATAAAGTGACCCACCTGGGAACAGGGACAGGACAAGGATGTCCCTAATAAAGTGACCCACCTAGGGACAGGACAAGGATGTCCCTAATAAAGTGACCCACCTAGGGACAGGACAAGGATGTCCCTAATAAAGTGACCCACCTGGGAACAGGGACAGGACAAGGATGTCCCTAATAAAGTGACCCACCTGGGAACAGGGACAGGACAAGGATGTCCCTAATAAAGTGACCCACCTGGGAACAGGGACAGGACAAGGATGTCCCTAATAAAGTGACCCACCTGGGAACAGGGACAGGACGAGGATGTCCCTAATAAAGTGACCCACCTGGGAACAGGGACAGGACGATGATGTCCCTAATAAAGTGACCCACCTGGGAACAGGGACAGGACAAGGATGTCCCTAATAAAGTGACCCACCTAGGGACAGGACAAGGATGTCCCTAATAAAGTGACCCACCTGGGAACAGGGACAGGACAACGGTGTTCCTAATAAAGTGACCCACCTGGGAACAGGGACAGGACAAGGATGTCCCTAATAAAGTGACCCACCTGGGAACAGGGACAGGACAAGGATGTCCCTAATAAAGTGACCCACCTGGGAACAGGGACAGGACGAGGATGTCCCTAATAAAGTGACCCACCTAGGGACAGGACAAGGATGTCCCTAATAAAGTGACCCACCTAGGGACAGGACAACGGTGTTCCTAATAAAGTGACCCACCTGGGAACAGGGACAGGACGAGGATGTCCCTAATAAAGTGACCCACCTAGGGACAGGACAAGGATGTCCCTAATAAAGTGACCCACCTGGGAACAGGGACAGGACATGGATGTCCCTAATAAAGTGACCCACCTGGGAACAGGGACAGGACGGTCATCAGCGTTCCCACCAGCCTGCTGACGGGGGACAGGTAGAAGAGCACCTGCGGGGGTCAGAGGTCACACAGGTGAGACAGGAAGTCAGAGGGAGTCCTCCGGCGTGGGACGGGCACCTTCTTCTCCAGCAGGATGAGCTTGAAGAGGATGAGGACCTGTGAAGACCAGAACCATGAGACCTGTCCACCACATGCTGGGTCAGCACCTACCTTGTGTCTAAAGTGCAGGATCAGGTCTCGCGGGGACAAACCTGCGGAGACAAAACACGTCAAGACCAAGGAGAGGCGGGTAAAGTCCGGGGAGGGGGAGGGGGGTCCTACCGAGGAACACCTGGGAGCCGTCCACAGCCGAACCTCTGAGGGAGCCGTTCATGTGCTCGTACAGGTCCTGCAGGTGGACCAGGACCGTGTGAGTTGTGGGGGACATGCAGGACCGAGGAGGGTCTCACCTTCAGGATGGAGATCTGGGAGAAGTCCTTCTCCTCGAAGTAGGCGTGTGTGATCAGCTGCAGCTTGGCCTGGAGGAGGCCGTAGAGAGGCTGCACACACACACACACACACACACACACACACACACACACACACACACACACACACACACACACAAGTCACAATCTTCCAGTCCCGCACCTTTTGGACACTCATCCACATTTTAGCCAATCCCATTTGTCCCAGCTGCACTCAAACGCAACACCTGAGGGCCATTTCATTTTACACCTCCCGCCGCTTCATTTAAAGTGGCCCGCTGTTTCATTTGGTCGCCCGCCACATCATTTTACATGGCCTCCTTTATCATTTTATGTAACCTGCCACATCGTTTTATATGGCCTCCTTTATCGTTTCAAGTGGCCCGCCACATCATTTTATATGGCCTACTTTTTCGTTTTATGTAACCTGTCACATCATTTTATATGGCCTCCTTTATTGTTTTATGTAACCTGCCACATCATTTTATATGGCCTCCTTTATCATTTTATGTAACCTGCCACTTCATTTTATATGGCCTCCTTTATCATTTTATGTAACCTGCCACTTCATTTTACATGGCCTCCTTTATCATTTTATGTAACCTGTCACATCATTTTATATGGCCTCCTTTATCATTTTATGTAACCTGTCACATCATTTTATATGGCCTTTATCATTTTATGTCGCCCGCCACATCATTTTATATGGCCTACTTTTTCGTTTTATGTAACCTGTCACATCATTTTATATGGCCTCCTTTATTGTTTTATGTAACCTGCCACATCATTTTATATGGCCTCCTTTATCATTTTATGTCGCCCGCCACATCATTTTATATGGCCTCCTTTATCGTTTTGTCACCCGCCACATCATTTTATATGGCCTCGTTTATCATTTTATGTCGCCCGCCACTTCATTTTATATGGCCTCCTTTATCGTTTTGTCACCCGTCACATCATTTTATATGACCTCCTTTATCATTTTATGTCGCCCGCCACATCATTTTATATGGCCTCCTTTATCTTTTTATGTCGCCCGCCACATCATTTAAATGGCCTCCTTTATCATTTTATGTCGCTCGCCAAATCATTTTTTATGGCCTCCTTTATCGTTTTGTCACCCGTCACATCATTTTATATGGCCTCCTTTATCATTTTATGTAACCTGTCACATCATTTTATATGGCCTCCTTTATCATTTTGTCGCCCGCCACATCATTTTATATGGCCTCCTTTATCATTTTATGTAACCTGTCACATCATTTTATATGGCCTCCTTTATCATTTTATGTCGCCCGCCACATCATTTTATATGGCCTCCTTTATCGTTTTATGTCGCCCGCCAAATCATTTTATATGGCCTTCTTTATCATTTTATGTAACCTGTCACATCATTTTATATGGCCTCCTTTATCGTTTTATGTCACCCGCCACATCATTTTATATGGCCTTCTTTATCATTTTATGTAACCTGTCACATCATTTTATATGGCCTCCTTTTTCGTTTTATGTAACCTGTCACATCATTTTATATGGCCTCCTTTATCGTTTTGTCGCCCGCCACCTCATTTTATATGGCCTCCTTTATCGTTTTATGTCGCCCGCCACATCATTTTATATGGCCTACTTTATCGTTTTGTCGCCCGCCACCTCATTTTATATGGCCTTCTTTATCATTTTATGTAACCTGTCACATCATTTTATATGGCCTCCTTTATCGTTTTATGTCGCCCGCCACATCATTTTATATGGCCTCCTTTATCGTTTTATGTCGCCCGCCACATCATTTTATATGGCCTACTTTATCGTTTTGTCGCCCGCCACCTCATTTTATATGGCCTCCTTTATCGTTTTATGTCGCCCGCCAAATCATTTTATATGGCCTCCTTTATCGTTTTATGTCGCTCGCCAAATCATTTTTTATGGCCTCCTTTATCGTTTTGTCACCCGTCACATCATTTTATATGGCCTCCTTTATCATTTTATGTAACCTGTCACATCATTTTATATGGCCTCCTTTATCGTTTTGTCGCCCGCCACATCATTTTATATGGCCTCCTTTATCATTTTATGTCGCCCGCCAAATCATTTTATATGGCCTCCTTTATCGTTTTATGTCGCCCGCCACATCATTTTATATGGCCTCCTTTATCGTTTTATGTCGCCCGCCACATCATTTTATATGGCCTACTTTATCGTTTTGTCGCCCGCCACCTCATTTTATATGGCCTCCTTTATCGTTTTATGTCGCCCGCCAAATCATTTTATATGGCCTCCTTTATCATTTTATGTCGCCCGCCAATAATTTTATATGGCCTCCTTTATCGTTTTGTCACCCGTTTTACAGCCACTGTCAGAATAATGTATCTAAGTTATCACAAAACTTTGTGTTTCCATGAGTTCCTGGCGAGAGGACAAAAGCTGTCTTTGATCCTACCAAGCAAAAGGGCTTGTAAAACTCCTCTGTGTAGGAGGGGAGGAGACAGGAGGGGTTCAGTTTCTTTGATCTATTGTAATCCACAGGAAGATCTTGTCTTGACCCGAGAGCTACAAAGCGGGGAGGAAGCAGGACCTGACCCACCTCCAGGCATCTTTTTCTTTAACTTTTTTGTGACCAATGGCGACGGCTGTTTACGACCCCCCGTCCCCTTAAAATCAGCTGTTGCTACGTAATCAGGCAAAGTCCAAATAAAAGAGGAGGCGTGCAATCCTCTTGCCTGGACGTGGTGGAAGACTGTACAGAGAATACAGCCCAGACGTTTCTCTTCAGTGAGCTAATTTGAATTCTGTCTCTGTTTAATTCCTTGCTTCTTGTCTGTTTTAATAGATGTCATCAGTGTTTGAACCTGACAGACACCGTTTGGAAACATTTAAGGTATGTAAACAAACATGTACACAATCTTCCTGTGTAAATGTCTCATTTCACAACATATATATCTCATTTCATAACGTTTATATCAATGTATCAGTCCTTTGAGACACTCGTCATTTAGGGCTATTTAAGTAAACATTGGCTAAGAGTCTAGTGTGACTAATAAATGGAAGAAGTATTTTTCCTTGTAAAATTTGGTGGGTGCGGCTTATATATATAGTCCGAAAAATCCAGTATATATAGACATGTATACTATATTTAGTTGGATCTGTTAAAATTCTGAGCTTTTTAGGGTTACAAAACCATGGATTAAAACAGGGGTCACCAACGCGGGCACCAGGTCGCCCGTAAGGACCAGATGAGCCGCCCGCCAGCCTGTTCTAAAAATAGCTCAAATAGCAGCACTTACCAGTGAGCCGCCTCTATTTTTTAAATTGTATTTATTTACTAGCAAGCTGGTCTGGCTTTGCTCGACATTTTTAATTCTAAAAGACACAAAACTCAAATAGAATTTGAAAATCCAAGAAAATATTTTAAAGACTTGGTCTTCACTTGTTTAAATAAATTCATTAATTGTTTGACTTTGCTTCTTATAACTTTCAGAAAGACAATTTTAGAGAAAAAATACAACCTTAAAAATGATCTTAGGATTTTTAAACATACCTTTTTACCTATTAAATTATTTTCTCTTCTTTCCTCACAATTTAAATCAATATTCAAGTATTTTTTTATTATTATTGTAAAGAATAATAAATTCATTTTAATTCATTTTAGCTTCTGTTTTTTCGACGAAAAATATTTGTGAAAAATTTCTTCAAACTTCCATCCATCCATTTTCTACCGCTTATTCCATTTTGGGATTGCGGGGGGCGCTGGCGCCCATCTCAGCTACAATCGGGCGGAAGGCGGTGTACACCCTGGACAAGTCGCAACCACATCGCAGGGCCAACACAGATAGACAGACAACATTCACACACTAGGGCCAATTATGATTAAAATTCTTAAATATTCGGGCAAATCTAGAAAATCTGTAGAATCAAATTTAAATCTTATTTGAAAGTCTTTTGAATTTCTTTTAAAATTTTTGTTCTGGAAAATCTCGCAGAAATAATGATTTGTCTTTGTTAGAAATATAGCTTGGTCCAATTTGTTATATATTCTAACAAAGTGCAGATTGGATTTTAACCTATTTAAAACATGTCATCAAAATTCTAAAATTAATCTTAATCTGGAAAAATTACTAATGATGTTCCATAAATTCTTTTTTGGATTTTTTCAAAAAGATTCGAATTACCTAGTTTTTCTCTTCATTTTTTTCGGTTGAATTTTGAATTTTAAAGAGTGGAAATTGAAGATAAACTATGTTTCAAAATGTAATTTTCCTTTTTTTCTTGTTTTCTTCTCTTTTAAACCGTCCAATTAAGTGATTTTTACATCATTTATTCTCTACAAAAAAACTTCCGTAAAAGGAAGAAAAATGTACTGACAGAAATACCCATTTTTCTATTCATACCGGTATATAGATTTATTTATTAAAGGTGAATTGAGTAAATTGGCTATTTCTGGCAATTTATTTAAGTGTGTATCAAACTGGTAGCCCTTGGCATTAATCAGTACCCAAGAAGTAGCTCTTGCTTTCAAAAAGGTTGGTGACCCCTGGATTAAAATGTCTTCAATATTCATGAAAAAATAAGCCTTAAAATGTGGCGACTTTTTGAAAAAGCTGACACGAAAACGTGCATTTCAGGTCGCAACAGCCCCAAAAAAAGCCAGCAAACAATCCATTTCCTCACTCCCTGTGTCCGGATACTTTTGTCCGGATGTTTTACAAGCATCAGCGTGCCAACAAAAGCGCGACTCACCACACGGCTCAGCACGCAGACGCTCTTCTGCACCGTCTCCCGCGTGACGTCCGCCTGTCGCACCTTCAGAGCCTGCCGGCGTTCACAAATTGGTTAAAAACCCCAAAAAAAGGCAACCGAACAAGACGACGACTCGGGACTGACCTTCGCCTCAATCTGCCGGTAGCAGGACACGCCGTAGACGCACTTGCCATCGCCGCCTCGGGGGGGCAGGTGGAAGTAGACGGTGTCTGCAGGGGGGGGGGACAAAGACAGCAGGTGTTCTTTCTGTGTTCATCGAACAGGAGTCATCTTTGTCTGGCGACCTGCTGCTTGTCCACATCATCACATCAAAAAGCCTCACTAGAGGGCACTGTTCCTTCCCTAAATGTCCATCCACCCATTTTCTACCACTTACAGTTGTGATCAAAATGATTCAACCCCCACACAATTTCGGTGTTTTAGCAAGTTGGACATTTATTCCGTATTTTGTTTATATCCATTTATCCATCCATCCATCATCTTCCGCTTATCCGAGGTCGGGTCGCGGGGGCAGCAGCCTAAGCAGGGAAACCCAGACTTCCCTCTCCCCAGCCACTTCGTCTAGCTCTTCCCGGGGGATCCCGAGGCGTTCCCAGGCCAGCCGGGAGACATAGTCTTCCCAACGTGTCCTGGGTCTTCCCCGTGGCCTCCTACCGGTTGGACGTGCCCTAAACACCTCCCTAGGGAGGCGTTCGGGTGGCATCCTGACCAGATGCCCGAACCACCTCATCTGGCTCCTCTCGATGTGAAGGAGCAGCGGCTTTACTTTGAGTTCCTCCCGGATGGCAGAGCTTCTCACCCTATCTCTAAGGGAGAGACCCGCCACCCGGCAGAGAAAACTCATTTGGGCCGCTTGTACCCGTGATCTTATCCTTTCGGTCATGACCCAAAGCTCATGACCATAGGTGAGGATGGGAACGTAGATCGACCGGTAAATTGAGAGCTTTGCCTTCCGGCTCAGCTCCTTCTTCACCACAACGGATCGGTACAACGTCCGCATTACTGAAGACGCCGCACCGATCCGCCTGTCGATCTCACCATCCACTCTTCATTGTTTTTCTGAAACTAACCAATAATGACTAAAATAGTTCTTACCGATAATGCGACTTCTTGAACAGGGTGCAGTAGAAAACCTTACGTACTCCTTGGCATACCTTCAAGTACCCCCAGGGGTACGCGTACCCCCATTTGAGAACCACTGCCATAGGTGAAGATGGGAACGTAGATCGACCGGTAAATTGAGAGCTTTGCCTTCCGGCTCAGCTCCTTCTTCACCACAACGGATCGGTACAACGTCCGCATTACTGAAGACGCCGCACCGATCCGTCTGTCGATCTCACCATCCACTCTTCCCTCACTCGTGAACAAGACTCCTCGGTACTTGAACTCCTCCACTTGGGGCAGGGTCTCCTCCCCAACCCGGAGATAGCACTCCACCCTTTTCCGGGAGAGAACCATGGACTCGGACTTGGAGGTGCTGATTCTCATTCCGGTCGCGAACCGATCCAGCGAGAGCTGAAGATCCCGGTCAGATGAAGCCATCAGGACCACATCATCTGCAAAAAGCAGAGACCTAATCCTGCGGTTACCAAACCGGAACCCCTCAACGCCTTGACTGCGCCTAGAAATTCTGTCCATAAAAGTTATGAACAGAATCGGTGACAAAGGACAGCCTTGGCGGAGTCCAACATTTTGTTTATAGTCATATCAAATAAAGATGTGTTAAAGCAGGGGTGCCCATTACTTCGATCGCGAGCTACCAGTCGACCGCGGGGGGTGTGTCAGTCGATCTCCAGCCAGGCTTCTAAAAAAAATAGACCTAAAAATGAGTGATCATCAATCTTCACCAAGACGTCACTTAAATGACATTCACGGTACCGGAGGGTCTTGTGAGATGACGCTGGCTGCTGCAAGATCATTATTATGAAAATATGACCGAGAGGAAGGCGAGAAACACTTTTTATTTCAACAGACTCTCGCGCCGTACCTTCCGTCAAAACTCTAAAGGCCGACCGCACATTTCCTATCTTCACAATAAAAGCCCTGCTTCATGCTGCCTGCGCTAACTAAATACAGAGTCTCGGAAAACTGGCGTGCACAAGCGATCCCTCAGAAAGCTGGCGTGCACATCACTTGTGCACGCCAGCTTTCCGAGACTCTTATTTTGTTAGCGCAGGCAGCATGAAGCAGGGCTTTTATTGTGAAGATAGGAAATGTGCAGTCGGCCTTTAGAGTTTTGACGGAAGGGACGGCGCGAAAGTCTGTTGAAATAAAAAGTGTTTCTCGCCTTCCTCTCTGTCATTTTTTCATAATAATGAACTGGCAGCAGCCAGCGTCATCTCACAAGACCCTCGGGTGCCGTGAATGTCAATCAAGCAAGCTACGGAATTTGCCGCCAATGTTTTTCTTGTAAAGTGTATGGAAGCTGGACGAATTAGATGCCTATCTTAGCTGCATCCGGAAATAGGCGGGTTACACCCAGGACAAGTCGCCAGCTCATCACAATTAATCTGTGTATTTGTCTTTTCTTTACTTATTGTGATTTTTTTTTTTAACCTTTGTTTAATTTGTACAGCTGTGATTGTGATTAACAAAAAAAAAAAGCTCCACTACAGGACACTTTCTCTCTGATATATATTTTTTACATTGAAAGATATAATTAAGTGTGCAAATATGTTTCTCATAGCGGTAATTTCCATATTTTTACATCAATTCAAGCAAACTTTAATAGACACAATTCAACACAAATAGGGACAACATTTAAACATGTTTTTACATAACCTTAAGTCCTTTTAATTCATTTTTATGGCCCTTATTTGATCAAATTAAAAGTGTGATTATTAGTTCACATGATGCACGCCTGGGAGTGTGAATGTGATGGTGAATGTGGTGACTTGTCCAGGGCGTACGCCGCCTTCCGCCTGAATGAAACTGAGATAGGCTCCAGCACCCCCCGCGACTCCAAAAGTGACAAGCGGTTGAAAATGGATGGATGATGGACGCCTTCATCTAGTATTGATGCCTATTTTTTGTTTTTATAGATATTCCTATTTACTTTTATTACTATTTCATTGTTTGCTTTGTTAACCTGTGCGTCCAAAACTTAATCTGTACTTATCGTGTTTTGTATTTATTTATATTTTTGAACCTTTGTTTTGTGTACAACACTTTTGAAATTACATTTTTTTAACTGAAGGAGACACCCAGAATGTACTTGAAAATAAAGAAATTGGGATTTACAATATTAACTATGAAGGATAAAACACTGAATATTGACAACATATGAACATCCATGTATTTTACAATCACTCAATCAATATATTCCAATTGATTTTATTGTATTGATTTTGTGGGTTCTTCCGAGGATGTTGTAGTCATAATGATTTGTGCAGTCCTTTGAGACATTTGTGATTTGGGGCTATATAAATAAACATTGATTGATTGATTGATTTTATACGGTGTCCTAGAGTGCCCAGAAAGGCACCTTATAAGTAAAATGTATTATTATGATTATTAATCAAGCGAAATGCAACACAAACACAGTGAAATATGAACTCAAATGGTAAAAAAAACAACAACCAAAAAAAGCACATATAGTTTCAGTTTCGATCTTAAAGATCTAAAAAAAAATTGGGGGGTAAAATCCGGCGGGCCACATTGAAAAGCTTATCAGGCCACATGGGGCCTCTTTTAAATTTATTATATATTTATACAGTAAATATAGTATAGCTCGGTTGGTAGAGCGGCCGTGCCAGCAACTTGAGGGTTGCAGGTTCGATACCCGCTTCTGCCATCCTAGTCACTGCCGTTGTGTCCTTGGGCAAGACACTTTACCCACCTGCTCCCAGTGCCACCCACACTGCTTTAAATGTAAAAATTAGATATTGGGTTTCACTATGTAAAGCGCTTTGAGTCACTAGAGAAAAAGCGCTATATAAAATATAATTCACTAATAGTGTATTTATAATATACATTTTAATGTATATAATTATTTAACTCATTAATTTTGTACATAGCTAGCCAATGACCTTTTTTTCTTTTAGTGTGAGCACTACTGTTGTTTTATTCTATCCATGCCAGGGTGTACCCCGCCTTCCGCCCGAATGCAGCTGTGATAGGCTCTGCGCCCCCCCAAAAAGGGACAAGCGGTATAAAATGAATGGATGGATGCTCCACAAAATCTACCCGGCAACAATTTCCTGCCATCTAACTTCTACATTTTTGTTGTTGTTGTTGCTCAGTGTCTCAGGTGGAAATGAAAGCCGTCCCACCTTCCTGGTAGTTGTGCGCTCCGTCTGGAAGAGCCAGGAAAGGAAGGTACTTCCACTCCTCGGGCAGCCTGTTGCTGTCGTGACCTTCGTGCGGCATCAGCGGCGGGTAGGAAAACTCCACCTGCCGTGAAAACGGAGGAAAATATTGTAGGTGGCAATGATGAATCAGCAGTTTACACACACTTTGTTTTTTTTAAATAACTATGCAATTACTCCTCATTGTCTTGTTCTGCTTTAAAAAAATTAACATTCCATGGTTTTTCACAGGAGGTCCCGGAAGTACAGTAAACTGCAAAAACTGCAATCTAAGTACAAACCCCGTTTCCATATGAGTTGCAAAATTGTGTTAGATGTAAATATAAACGGAATACAATGATTTGCAAATCATTTTCAACCCATATTCAGTTGAATATGCTACAAAAACAACATATTTGATGTTCAAACTGATAAACATTGTTTTTTTTTTGCAAATAATCATTAACTTTAGAATTCGACGCCAGCAACACGTGACAAAAAAGTTGGAAAAGGTGGCAATAAATGCTGATAAAGTCGAGAAATGCTCATCAAACACTTATTTGGAACATCCCACAGGTGTGCAGGCTAATTGGGAACAGGTGGGTGCCATGATTGGGTATAAAAGCAGCTTCCATGAAGTGCTAAGTCATTCACAAACAAGGGATGGGGCGAGGATCACCGATTTGAAAGCAAATTTGTAAAGGATATCACCATATGGCAGGGGTAGGGAACCTATGGCTCGCGAGCCAGATGTGGCTCTTTTGATGACCGCATCTGGCTCTCGGATAAATCTGAGCTGACATTGCTTAACACGATGAATAATGAATAATTCCACTTGTAATCACAGTGTTAAAAATAACGTTCAAAATATTAAATATTGTCATGCATTTTTATGTTCAAGAAGATGGTAAGAAGTCATTTATTTATTATTGGTTAGTGTGGGGCTTCTGACCACCGAGCGCTGACATGAGAGCCAGTTTCAGGGTTACAATATTGTTTTATTTTTCAATAAGTCTCTCAGTTGCTTTCCAGCAATTGTCTTTTTCTCTTTCGTTCTTGCTCGCGCTTTGGTTTCTAGCCCCCAAGCCCGTCTCTCCTCCTGGCTGCTGCTTATAACATAGCGACAGGTGGTCAGATAAAAAGGCCCAGGTGGGCCGTCTACGCACCTGTCGCTGAATTCGAGGCCTGTCCTGGCAACACCCTGCTTTGCTGCAGGCCCGCGGGCCACGCCCCTCCACAGTTAGCTTCAGAATAACAATGTTATTACAAAGAATAAGAGACTTCTCTAGAAATGTTGGTCTTTCTTAAAAATGCACGCATTTTGTTGTGTTCAGTGTTAAAAAAAATATTATATGGCTCTTACGGAAATACATTTTAAAATATCTGGCTTCTTGGCTCTCTCAGCCAAAAAGGTTCCCGACCCCTGCCACATGGGCTCAGGAACACTTCATAAACAAACTGTCAGTAACTACAGTTGGTTGCTACATCTGTAAGTGCAAGTTAAAACTCTACTATGCAAAGCAAAACCCATTTATCAACAACACCCAGGAACGCCGCCGGCTTCTCTGGGCCCGAGCTCATCTAAGATGGACTGATGCAAAGTGGAAAGTGTCCTGACGAGTCCACATTTCAAATTATATTTGGAAACTGTGGACGTGGTGTCTTCCGGAACAAAGAGGAAAATAACCATTCGGATTGTTTTAGGCGCAAAATTCAAAAGCCAGCATCTGTGATGGTATGGGGGTGTATTAGTGCCCAAGGCATGGGTAACTTACACATCTGTGAAGGCACCATTAATGCTGAATGGTCCATACAGGTTTTGGAGCAACATATGTTGTCATCCAAATAACGTTATCATGGACGCCCCTGCTTATTTCAGCAAGACAATACCAAGACACATTCAGCACGTGTTACAACAGCATGGTTTTCTTAAAAAAAAAAGAATGTGGGTATTTTCTTGGCCAGCCTGCAGTCTAGACCTGTCTCCCATGGAAAATGGCGCATTATGAAGCGTAAAATACGACAGCGGAGACCCCGGACTGTTGAACGACTGAAGCTCTACATAAAACAAGAATGGGAAAGAATTCCACTTTCAAAGCTTCAACAATTAGTTTCCTCAGTTCCCAAACGTTTATTGAGTGTTGTTAAAAGAAAATGTGATGTAACACAGTGGTGAACATGCCCTTTCCCAACTACTTTGGCACATGTTGCAGCCATGAATATCTAAGTTAATTATTATTTGCAAAAAAAAAATAAAAACAATATGTTGTCTTTGTAGCATATTCAACTGAATATGGGTTGAAAAGGATTTGCAAATCATTGTATTTCATTTATATTTACATTTAACACAATTTCCCGACTCATAAGGAAACGGGGTTCGTAATTAAAACAGATGACTTGGCTGTTTTTGTAAACTTGTTTGTGATGCGACTGGTTAAGCGAAAGGAGGACCAGAATGTGGTGTGGCCCCAACAGTTGGCCTCCTGCCGGTCCAGCAGGTGTAAGAGGAGGCAATAAAACATGTGATAGCCAGCGGGGGGTCACGGGCATATCGCATGGCCTCCATTGATTGATTGAAACTTTTATTAGTAGATTGCACAGTACAGTACATATTCCGTACAATTGACCACTAAATGGTAACACCCCAATAAGTTTTTCAATTTGTTTAAGTCGGGGTCCACCTTAATCAATTCATGGTAACATCTACTGACATCTATTAAACAAGACAAGAAAGAAGGAATTAAACAGAGACAGAATTAAATTTGGCTCAATTGAGGAGAGACGTCTGGACCGTACTCTTGTACAGTCTCACCGTTCTCTGGCGAAAGATTGTACGCCTCCTCTTTTATTTAGACTTTCCCTGATTGATTGATTGAAACTTGTATTAGTAGATTGCACAGTACAGTACATATTCCATACAATTGACCACTAAATGGTAACACCCCAATAGGTTTTTCAACTTGTTTAAGTCGGGGTCCACGTTAATCAATTCATGGTAACATCTACTGACATCTATTAAACAAGACAAGAAAGAAGGAATTAAACAGAGACAGAATTAAATTTGGCTCAATTGAGGAGAGACTTCTAGACCGTACTCTTGTACAGTCTCACCGTTCTCTGGCGAAAGATTGTACGCCTCCTCTTTTATTTAGACTTTCCCTGATTGATTGATTGAAACTTTTATTAGTAGATTGCACAGTACAGTACATATTCCGTAGAATTGACCACTAAATGCTAACAGCCCAATAAGTTTTTCAACTTGTTTAAGTCGGGGTCCACCTTAATCAATTCATGGTAACATCTACTGACATCTATTAAACAAGACAAGAAAGAAGGAATTAAACAGAGACAGAATCAAATTTAGCTCAATTGAGGAGAGACGTCTGGACCGTACCCTTGTACAGTCTCACCGTTCTCTGGCGAAAGATTGTACGCCTCCTCTTTTATTTAGACTTTCCCTGATTGATTGATTGAAACTTTTATTAGTAGATTGCACAGTACAGTACATATTCCGTACAATTGACCACTAAATGGTAACACCCCAATAAGTTTTTCAACTTGTTTAAGTCGGGGTCCACGTTAATCAATTCATGGCAACAAGCCATCTGAGGCTCTGTTGTCGTTTTTCTGTCCCGGGGCAGGAAGACTGATGGAAGGCGGCAGAAGCCACCGCCGCCACCACCACGCATCCTCGTCTTTTGTCATGCTGCAGGGTAATTGCACGGAGCACGCAGAACAGGTTTGGAGTGTGAGTCCAGCCACGGGCGGCATTGATTGTGCAAACTATGCAGAGGATTCAGATTGCTGGTGAACAAACACAACCTTCATTTCACTGCTGGGCAGATGCTAATAAGGCAATGTTTTAATTCATGCATGGGCTGGTTAGGTGCACCAACATGACTTGATTAAGGTGGACCCCGACTTAAGCAAGTTGAAAAACTTATTGGGGTGTTACCATTTAGTGGTCAATTGTACGGAATATGTACTGTACTGTAGCCTGCACACCCGTGGGATGTTCCATATAAGTGTTTGATGAGCATTCCTCAACTTTATCAGTATTTATTGCCACCTTTCCCAACTTCTTTGGCACTTGTTGCTGGCAACAAATTCTAAAGTTAATGATTATTTGCAAAAAAAGTTTATGAGTTTGAACATCAAATATGTTGTCTTTGTAGCATATTCAACTGAATATGGGTTGAAAATGTCGCGGAATGTTGACGCTTATGATGACGCGTGTTAGTAACGTTATTGGGTAGAGGGGACATTTCAGCCCAGCACCGTTCCCAGCTATAAGTCGTCTCTTTTCATCGCATAATTACACAGTATTTTGGACATCTTTGTTGCTGAATCTTTTGCAATTTGTTCAATTAATAATAGAGATGTCAAATAAGAATGCTGTTGTTGGAAAGCAATGGATTGCAGCTGCCTTTAGCAACCAAAACACAGCCGGTGTTTATTTTCTTGTTGTGAAGCTTTAACACAGAGCGGTCAAGCGAACATGTTTTTCTACGTCAACCAGCAAGTATTGGATGGGAAAATTGTGATATTAAGTCGACTCTTACCGGAGACTTGAGTGGATTATGGGACCTCCTCCTGTAGCTGTCAAAAAGGCAGCTGTGATCTTGGCTCCTTGGCTTCTCTAAGAGACACTGGCGTTCACCGCAGCCATCAGACTTTCAGGTATGACTTTATAATCTCACTAAAACACTATTAACACAATAAGCAGATAAGGGATTTTCCAGAATTATCCTCGTAAATGTGTCTAATAACATCTGAATCGCTCCCACTGCGTTGCCTTTTTATTTTTATGTTTTTATCCTAGTGCTTCACTCTAACTTTCCTCATCCACGAATCCTTCATCGTCGCTTTCTCGGTCCGAATCGCTCTTGCTGCTGGTGGCTATGATTATAAACAATGTGAGGATGTGAGGAGCCCTACAATCCGTGACGTGACGCGCGCATCTGGTCAAAGCAAGGCTTTTTATTAGCGACCAAAAGTTACATACTTTATCGTCGATGTTCTCTAATAAATCCTTTCAGCAAAAATATGGCAATATCGCGAAATGATGAAGTATGACACATAGAATGGACCTGCTATCCCCGTTTAAATAAGAAAATCTCATTTCAGTAGGCCTTTAACACAATGTTATCAGATATGAACATAACTGGTAACATTGTATATTAGGAGGCCCCGCCCCCTTTGTGGATTATTATTACTTCTTTGTTGAATATTATAAAAATTTTGAAAATTTAATTAAATAAAAAAAATACTTAAAATCCGTAACGGCCAAAATAGTATGCAGAATAAAGGTTTGGAACCAGTTTGGGAAGATTTTGACGAGGTAGAGGGGCCAACTTAACACAGTTATGAACATTATTAGTGTCACATTATATTCGGAGGCTCCGCCCCCTTTGTGGATTATTATTACTTTTTTGATTGTATGTAAATTTTGAATATTATAAAGATTTAGAGAATTTAAAAAATTGTAAAAATACTTAAAATTTGTAACGGCAAAAATAGTATGTAGAAAAAACGACAAGTTTAGAGGGGGCAACTTAACACAATGTTACCAGTTATGAACATTATTAGTGTCACATTATATTCGGAGGCTCCGCCCCCCTTGTGGATTATTACTATTTATGTGATTGTGTGTAAATGTTGAATATTATAAAGATTTTGAAAATGTTATTTTTCTTAAAAAAATACTTCAAATCCGTAACGGCAAAAATACTATGTAGCATAAATGATTGGGACAAGTTTGGGAAGATTTTGACGAGGTAGAGGGGGCAACTTACCACAGTTATGAACATTATTATTGTCACATCATATTCGGAGGCTCCGCCCCCTTTTTGGATTATTATTACTTATTTGATTGTATGTAAATGTTGAATATTATAAAGATTTTGAAAAAAAAAAAATGAATGAAATACTTAAAATCCGTAACGGCAAAAATAGTATGTAGAATAAACGATTGGGACAAGTTTGGGAAGATTTTAACGAGGTAGAGGGGACAACTTATTGTCCTTGTAAATGTGTCTAATAACATCTGAATCGCTTCCACTGCGTTGCCTTTTTATTTTATTTTTTTTTTTCCTAGTGCTTCACTCGAACTTTCCTCATCCACGAATCCTTCATCGTCGCTTTCTCGGTCCGAATCGCTTTTGCTGCTGGTGGCTATGATTACAAACAATGTGAGGATGTGAGGAGCCCTACAATCCGTGACGTCACGCGCGCATCTGGTCAAGGCAAGGCTTTTTATTAGCGACCAGAAGTTGCGAACTTTATCGTCGATGTTCTATAATAAATCCTTTCAGCAAAAATATGGCAATATCGCGAAATGATCAAGTATGACACATAGAATGGACCTGCTATCCCCGTTTAAATAAGAACATCTCATTTTGGTAGGCCTTTAACACAATGTTACCAGTTATAGACATAACTGGTAACTTTGTATATTCGGAGGCCCCGCCCCCTTTGTGGATTATTATTACTTCTTTGTTGAATATTATAAAAAAATTTAAAATTTAATTAAATAAAAAAAATACTTAAAATCCGTAACGGCCAAAATAGTATGCAGAATAAAGGTTTGGAACCAGTTTGGGAAGATTTTGACGAGGTAGAGGGGGCAACTTAACACAGTTATGAACATTATTAGTGTCACATTATATTCGGAGGCTCCGCCCCCTTTGTGGATTATTATTACTTTTTTGATTGTATGTAAATGTTGACTATTATAAAGATTTAGAAAAAAAAAAAAAATGAATAAAATACTTAAAATCCGTAACGGCAAAAATGGTATGTAGAATAAACAATTGGGACAAGTTTGGGAAGATTTTAACGAGGTAGAGGGGGCAACTTATTGTCCTTGTAAATGTGTCTAATAACATCTGAATCGCTTCCACTGCGTTGCCTTTTTATTTTTTTTCTAGTGCTTGACTCTAACTTTCCTCATCCACGAATCTTTCATCGTCGCTTTCTCGGTCCGAATCGCTCTTGCTGCTGGTGGCTATGATTATAAACAATGTGAGGATGTGAGGAGCCCTACAATCCGTGACGTGACGCGCGCATCTGGTCAAGGCAAGGCTTTTTATTACCGACCAAAATTTGCGAACTTTATCGTCGATGTTCTCTAATAAATCCTTTCAGCAAAAATATGGCAATATCGCGAAATGATCAAGTATGACACATAGAATGGACCTGCTATCCCCGTTTAAATAAGAACATCTCATTTTGGTAGGCCTTTAACACAATGTTACCAGTTATAGACATAACTGGTAACATTGTATATTCGGAGGCCCCGCCCCCTTTGTGGAGTATTATTACTTTTTTGTTGAATATTATAAAGATTTTGAAAATTAAATTTAAAAAAAATACTTAAAATCCGTAACGGCCAAAATAGTATGCATAATAAACGTTTGGGACAAGTTTGGGATGATTTTAACGAGGTAGACGGGCCAACTTAACACAGTTATGAACATTATTAGTGTCACATTATATACGGAAGCTCCGCCCCCTTTTTGTTAGTAATTGAGAGGAAACGATGCATGAAGCGACACAAAAGTGAGGACATTAATTCGTCATATTGTGACGCTCCAGTGCGTCCAAACAGGAAAGACGGGAGATAAATGTTGCTTTTGAGCTGGAAGGAAGTCTTACGTAAGCGCCGAGCAGCTGAAGCAGCATCATCAACCACCGTATAAACAACAGCTAGCAGTTAGCATGTTGCTAACGCACCTGGCAACCTTTCTTGTGGTGGAAGCCGACCACCACGATGTGCAGCACCGGCCCGCTCATCCTCCTCCTCCTCCTCCTCCCGGGAGGTTCTCACGACCCTGCGGCGTTGTGGGAGTTCGGCGGCCGGGTGTAAACACAGCGACGAGCCGCCGTTTGGTTCCGCGCTTTGACAGCCCGGTCGAGACTACTCCAAGCTGCGAGACGAAGTGAGAGAGGTCACCGCCGCGCACTTCCGCTTCCGGCCCACACGACTCTTTGGCATTAAAATAACTCATTAAGACGATGTAATCACTCGTGTCTGGTCTCGATAACAATAAATAATCCATTTGTAGTTTAGTCCAATAATGTTTTGTTGTTTTTGTTGTGCCTGTTAGCTGAGCTGCGTTATCAGAGTAGCGTTGAACCATCTTGAGCCAACCATACACTCTCTGGAGATGAATAATTTACCAGGGCACCAAGTCGCCCGCTAGCCTGTTCTAAAAATAGCTCGAATAGCAGCACTTACCAGTGAACTGCCTCTATTTTTTAAATTGTATTTATTTACTAGCAAGCTGGTCTCGCTTTGCTGGACATTTTTAATTCTAGGAGTGACAAAACTCAAAGAGAATTTGAAAATCCAAGAAAATATTTTAAAGACTTGGTCTTCATTTGTTTAAATAAATCCTTTTTTTTTTTTACTTTGCTTTTCATAACTTTCAGAAAGACAACTTTAGAGGAATAAATACAACCTCAAAAATGTTTTTAGGATTTTTAAACACATATACCTTTTTACCTTTTCAATTCCTTCCTCGTCTTTCCTGACAATTTAAATAAATGTTCAAGTATTTTTTTTTTATTGTAAAGAATAATAAATACATTTTAATTTAATTCTTCATTTTAGCTTCTGTTTTTTTTGTAAAGAATATTTGTGAAATATTTCTTTAAACTTATGATTAAAATTCAAACAAAATATTTTGGTAAATCTAGAAAATCTGTGGAATCCAATTTAAATCTTATTTCAAAGTATTTTGAATTTCTTTTAAAATGTTTGTTCTGGAAAATCCAGAAGAAATAATGATTTGTGTTTGTTAAAAATATAGCTTGGTCCAATTTGTTATATATTCTAACAAAGTGCAGATTGGATTTTAACCTATTTAAAACATGTCATTAAAATTCTAAAATTAATCTTAATCAGGAAAAATGACTAATGATGTTACATAAATGTATTTTTTTATTTTTTGCAAAAAAATTCAAATTAGCTGGTTTTTCTCTTCTTTTTTTCGGTTGAATTTTGAATTTTAAAGAGTCGAAATTGATGATAAACTATGTTTCAAAATTGAATTTTCTTTTTTTTCCCTGTTTTCTCCTCTTTTAAACCGTTCAATTAAGTGTTTTTTTCATCATTTATTCTCTACAAAAAACCTTCTGTAAAAGGAAAAAAATGTATGACGGAATGACAGACAGAAATACCAATTTTTTTACATATATGTATATAAATGTATTTTTTAGAGGTAAATTGAGCAAAGTGTCTATTTCTGGCAATTTATTTCAGTGTGTATCAAACTGGTAGCCCTTCGCATTAATCAGTACCCAAGAAGTAGCTCTTGCTTTCAAAAAGGTTGGTGACCCCTGCTTTAGACGAATCATTTGTTGTTTTTGTTGAGCCTGTTAACTGTGCTGCGTTTTCAGCGGGGCGGTGAATCATCTTGAGCCAACCATACACTCTCTGGAGTTGAATAATTGACGTCGGACGTCATAGTTGACCACAAAAAAACTGCCGAGTCACGTGAAACACATCGGGTAAAATTCATATATAAATTGTAAAATTGTTTTACTTCTTTTAAAAAAAGCATACAGTGATATTGGCACTATATTCAACACGTAAAGATGTGATAGTCAAAAACTCGACGATTGATTGCTTTTGCCTTATAAGATCCGCCCTTCTTGACTTGACTGCTCGTGTCTGGCAGTCACATCCAACATGGCGGCCACGCAAACCACGAATCCTTCACAGTTGCTCCCGCTGGGTTTGTACTTTTTATTTAACATGTTTGAGTCGTATTATTGAACATTATATCTACTACTCAATGCGTTCCAAAGGCATTCGATGCGGCAAGCCGAGAATAATTTATTTAATTATGGTTTTCTCGCTATTTAGCTAATGCAACAAACACGCGGCGAAAAATCTATTTTCACGTTTTTTTTTATGACATTTACCGCTAATTGTTGTAAGTTAACTAAATATAAACCACACATCTCAAACACAATTATCTTTTTTATTTTTTTACATTTTTTAATCAATGCAACAGAATATCATTCATCCATTTCCTACCGCTTGTCCCTTTTTATAATAATGCAATTCCAAACCCGACCCAGCAACATTCAGAATAGCATCAATTGAGAGGACACACAAACATGACTCAAAACAATCCAGTCAGACAACAATGATTATCAATATTAACAGTATCAATATTAATTAAAGCTGCAAGCAGCGTTGGTCGGGTCCGCCTTCGGCTGCTGCATATAGGTCTTTGTTTCATGTCTCTACGACAGAAGTTACAAGCAGTTTTGTCCGGAAAAAGGTGACGGCTTTTTACAAAACTTTTATTTTGAAGGGGTAATTGCCAACTTCCTGTTGATTTTAACTGAAAGATGACATTTATCAAAATGTAGGTCCAAGTGAGACCTACATTGAGGTTTTTGTTTCATGTCTGTCCGACATTCCTACCAGAAGTTACAAGCAGTTTTATCTGTTTCCTCTTCCTAGGAGCAGTTTTTTCTGTGTTTTATTCAAAAATTGCAATAGAGCGCAATTTTGAGTTTTAAGGTTTGGTTTTTTTCACTAGATCGCAATTTTTGCCAGTCCTGATGTGTGTGCCAAGTTTGGTGAGTTTTGAAGCATTTTAAGGGGGTCAAATTTCAGTTCAAAGAGGCAAAAATTGAATTTTTTGCGAAAATTTTGTTTTGAAGGGGGTTTTGCCAACATCCTGTTGATTTTTGCTATAGAAGGTTCTAATTGGAAATGTAGGTCTAAGTCAGACCTACATAGAGTTTTGTTTTTTTTCATGTCTCTACGACATTCCTAACGGAAGTTACAAGCAGTCTGTTTTTTGTCTCTTCCTAGGGGGCGCTAGCACGCAATTTTCATTTTTGGGGTTTGGTTGCTTAATAAGTTGGTCTGCCGCTCAATACCGATGTGTGTGTCAAATTTGGTGAGTTTTGAAGCATGTTAAGGGGGTCAAATTAGGGTGCGAAGGTGCGAGCGCGCCTTGGGCTGCTGCCCCCGAGCCCCACGGCAGAGTAAGCCTTGGTGCCACTATTTAATGCATTGTGAAAGTAATGCAGTTGTTGTATTGAAGTGAAAATCTCAAACTTCCTGTTGATTCTTGCTAAAGTATGTTAATTATTAAAATGTAGGTCTAAGTGAGACCTACATAGTGTTTTTTGTTTCCTGTCTCTCTGACAATCCTACCGGAAGTTACAAGCAGTTTTGTCTGTTTTCTTCCTAGGAGCAGTTTGTCCGTGTTGTATTCCTAGGGGGGCGGTAGAGCGCAATTTTGAGTTTTGAGGTTAGTTTTTTTTCATCAGATCGCAATTTTTGCCAGACCTGATGTGTGTGTCAAGTTTGGTGAGTTTAGAAGCATTTTAAGGGGGTCAAATTACAACTCAAAGAGGCAAAAATGACATTTTTTTAGGAGACTTTGCCCAGGGGTTCAAATCAAAACCTGAGAACTTCTCAAAACTCTGTTCTATACTTTTAATCAGAATGGTTCAATCTCTCTCCTGTGCGAGTTTGAAGCCAAAACAACAAACGCACTCAGAGGAGATAATGCTTGAAGAAAGGTGACCGGTTTTTACAAAACTTTTGTTTTGAAGGGGGGATTGCAAACTTCCTGTTGATTTTTGTTGGGGGTTGTCAATCTATGAAATGTAGGTCTAAGCGAGACCTACATAGAGGTTTTTCTTTCATGTCTCTCCGACATTCTTACCGGAATTTACAAGCAGTTTTGTCTGTGTTTTGTTCCTAGGAGCAGTTTTTTCAGTGTTTTATTCAAAAATAGCGCTAGAGCGCAATTTTGAGTTTTGGGGTTTGTTTTTTTCATTAGCTCACAAAATTCTCCAGTCCTTACATGTGCGCCAAGTTTGGTGACTTTTGAAGCATTTTAAAGGGGTCAAATTACAGCGCAAAAATGGCATTTTTTGCACAAATTTTATTTTGAAGGAGTTTTTGCCAACTTCCTGTAGATTTTTGCTGAAAGAAGTGAGTGTATGAAAATTGGGTCTAAGTCAGATCTACATGGGAGTTTTTGTTTCATGTCGCTATGACATTCCTAACAGAAGTTACATGCAGTTTTGTCTGAATTTTTTCCTAGGGGGCGCTAGAGCGCAATTTTCATTTTGGGGGATTGGTTGCTTAATATGTTGGGAAGGTTTGCTATACTGACGTGTGTGTCAAATTTGGTGAGTTTTGAGCAGTTTCAAAAGGGTCCGCAGGCTTTGCCATGGGCTTGCGGACCCTAATAACAATTTCAACATAGCAGTTATTAAAAATCCTTCATTGACATTATATTTACAGACATTTATAAAACATATTTAAAATAAAATAAAAAAGAACAATTGTGTCTTAATTGGAGCAGAAATATACGTTTCTTATGTCTTTAAAGGCCTACTGAAAGCCACTACTAGCGACCACGCAGTCTGATAGTTTATATATCAATGATGAAATATTAACATTTTAACACATGCCAATACGGCCTTTTTAGTTTACTAAATTGCAATTTTAAATTTCCTTCGGAAGTATCATGCTAAAACGTCGCTGTATGATGACGCGTGCGTGTGATGTCACGCATTGTAGAGGACATTTTGTTCCAGCACCGTTCAAAGCTATAAGTCGTCTCTTTTCATCGCATAATTCCACGGTATTATGGACATCTGTGTTGCTTGATCTTTTGCAATTTGTTCAATGATTAATGGAGACGTCAAAGAAGAAAGCTGTAGGTGGGAAGCAGTGTATTGCAGCCGCCTTTAGCAACATCGCCTTTAGCAACATAAACACAGCCGGTGTTTCATTGTTTACATTCCCGAACGATATCGGTGAAGCTTTACTATTGAACAGAGCGGTCAAGCGAACACGGTTGGATTGGACCACACACACACACAAAGTACAGTGTATTATGTAGCAATCATTTCGTAAGATCGTGTTTCATAGAGGGTCTCTTGCAAAGGGCAGAAATGGGCATCGCCACCACCCATCTACTGGTGCTGAAAAAAGGTGCGGCGCCGACCTTCAGGTTGTACAGGTACAACCATATAATCTCACTAAAACACTAGTAACACAATAAGCAGATAAGGGATTTTCCAGAATTATCCTAGTAAATGTGTCTAATAACATCTGAATCGCTCCCACTGCCCTCGGTTTTTTTTTCTCTCTAGTCCTTCACTCTCGCTGTCCTCATCCACGAATCTTTCTTTCTCACTCATGGTGCTGAAAAAAGGTGCGGGGCCGACCTTCAGGTTGTACAGGTACAACCATATAATCTCACTAAAACACTAGTAACACAATAAGCAGATAATGTATTTTCCAGAATTATCCTAGTAAATGTGTCTTAATAACATCTGAATTGCTCCCACTGCCCTCGGTTTTTTTCTCTCTCTAGTCCTTCATTCTCACGAATCTTTCTTTCTCACTCATGGTGCTGAAAAAAGGTGCGGGGCCGACCTTCAGGTTGTACAGGTACGACCATATAATCTCGCTAAAACACTAGTAACACAATGAGCAGATAAGGGATTTTCCAGAATTATCCTAGTAAATGTGTCTAATAACATCTGAATCGCTCCCACTGCCCTCGGTTTTTTTTTCTCTCTAGTCCTTCACTCTCACGAATCTTTCTTTGTCACTCATGGTGCTGAAAAAAGGTGCGGGGCCGACCTTCAGGTTGTACAGGTACGACCATATAATCTCGCTAAAACACTAGTAATACAATGAGCAGATAAGGGATTTTCCAGAATTATCCTAGTAAATGTGTCTAACAACATCTGAATCGCTCCCACTGCCCTCAGTTTTTTTTTCTCTCTAGTCCTTCACTCTCGCTGTCCTCATCCACAAATCTTTCTTTCTCACTCATGGTGCTGAAGAAAGGTGCGGGGCCGACCTTCAGGTTGTACAGGTACGACCATATAATCTCGCTAAAACACTAGTAACACAATGAGCAGATAAGGGATTTTCCAGAATTATCCTAGTAAATGTGTCTAATAACATCTGAATCGCTCCCACTGCCCTCAGTTTTTTTTCTCTCTCTCTAGTCCTTCACTCTCACTGTCCTCATCCATGAATCTTTCTTTCTCACTCAAATTAATGGGGAAATTGTCGTTTTCTCGGTCCGAATCGCTCTAGCTGCTGGTGGCCATGATTGTTAACAATGTGAGGATGTGAGGAGCTCCACAACCCGTGACGTCACACGCACATCGGCTTCTACTTCCGGTACAGGCAAGGCTTTTTTATTAGCGACCAAAAATTGCTAACTTTATCGTCGATGTTCTCTACTAAATCCTTCCAGCAAAAATATGGCGATATTTGGAAATGATGAAGTATGACACATAGAATGGACCTGCTATCCCCGTTTAAATAAGAACATCTCATTTCAGTAGGCCTTTAAACGGTATTTAATCCTGTTCAAAATGAATACAATTTTAGATACCTTATTTTCCACATGCAATATATGAACTTTCCATGTCAATTTCTCATCTAGGATGACCCCAAGAAATCTAATTTCTGTCACCTTCTCAATGTTCACACTGAGTAAAGTTCTTGTTGTTTAAACACTTAACAAACGTCCACACATCATTATGTGGAGTAAAAGTGTCTCCTTAAGTATGTACTGTGGCATCATCAGTGTTCTATGTTATAATAGTTGAGCATTTACTTTCTTTTTCAGAGCTGGTAGACAAATGCATCGGTTCTCGAATCCACATCGTCATGAAAACGGACAAAGAAATCGTGGGCACTCTGCTGGGCTTCGATGACTTCGTCAGTATCCTTTTTGCGTCTGGCAGGCATTTTCCCCATTTATATAGTCATTTGAGTTATGTATAGATACTAGGGATGCACCGAAATGAAAATTTGTGGCCGAAGCCGAATAATGAATGCAGTTTTTCACAATTTTTTTTAATATTGCATAAATAGCCTTGAATAAATATTTAGACATGTTTTTCAAATAAAGTAATTTTTTTATCGAATATTGACATTTTTTTAATATTCCAGTAGCCTTTGCTTTTTCAAAAAAAGCACAAAGTTTTTCATTTATATTAGGCCTTCAAACAAAACATGCATTCAAAAAAAAAAATAAAGTGCATTAAAGTGGATAAACCCACAACAAATGAATTATTGTCCTTTTGGCAAAAGTCTGCTTAGCCACAGTAGATATGCTAATAATGTAAACAGAAGGCTCAAGTAAATCTCAATTAAGTGTGTGCTTGTAACCTCATACACTTATACAGGTAGCCTACACAGCAATCCAATCCAATCCACTTTACTTATATAGCACATTTAAACAACAATAACGTTTCCAAAGTGCTGCACAGCCATGTTAAAAACAATATTACGCTCCACCAATGACTGAACAAAACAAAAAATGAATACAAATAAAAACAATATAAAAACAAATATGATTAAAAACTATTTTAAAGGGTAAAATCAATTAAAACAGTAAAATAAAAATAAAAGTGTATAAAAAACACAGAGGAAAACAGAGGACAGAGGACCACACAACTCACGTAGTGTTAAAAGCCAAAGAATAAAAGTGGGTCTTAAGACGAGACTTAAAACACTCCACTGTGGAAGCAGTTTGAACATGGAGGGGCAGAGTGTTCCAGAGCTTAGGGCCGACCACAAAGAAGGCCCTGTCTCCCCTGCTCTTAAGTCTGGTCTTGGGCACCACAAGCTGGAGCTGGCTTTCTCCAAAATCTTTGACACAAAAGGTAATTTGGAAATGGGCCGATAATTTGACAGACTTAACAGCCTTCAAACAAAACATACATTCCAAAAAAAAATAAAGTGCATTAAAGTGGATAAACCCACAACAAATGAATTATTGTCCTTTTGGCAAAAGGACAATCAATCAATCAATCAATCAATGTTTACTTATATAGCCCTAAATCACTAGTGTCTCAAAGGGCTGCACAAACCACCACGACATCCTCGGTAGGAAAACTCACACCCAGTGGGACGTCGGTGACAATGATGACTATGAGAACCTTAGAGAGGAGGAAAGCAATGGATGTCGAGCGGATCTAACATGATACTGTGAAAGTTCAATCCACAATGGATACAACACAGTCGCGAGAGTCCAGTCCAAAGAGGATCCAAGACACAGCAGCGAGAGTCCCGTTCACAGCGGAGCCAGCAGGAAACCATCCCAAGCGTAGGCGGACCAGCAGCGCAGAGATGTCCCCAGCCGATACACAGGCGAGCAGTACATGGCCACCGGATCGGACCGGACCCCCTCCACAAGGGAGAGTGGGACATAGAAGAAAAAGAAAAGAAACGGCAGATCAACTGGTCTAAAAAGGGAGTCTATTTAAAGGCTAGAGTATACAAATGAGTTTTAAGGTGAGACTTAAATGCTTCTACTGAGGTGGCATCGCGAACTGTTACCGGGAGGGCATTCCAGAGTACTGGAGCCCGAACGGAAAATGCTCTATAATAATAATAATAACAATAATTCAGAGGACCACACAACTTTACATTATAGACAGGCTAATAATGTAAACAGAGGCCCCACTAAATCTCAATAAGTGTGTGCTTGTAACCTCATACACTTATACAGGTACACAACATATCCCAACGTCACCGCGTCAAAAAATGGCGTCACACGCCACTATTCGGCCTTGTTTTCAACTCATTCCACCGAAGGCCGAATGTGGCTTTTTTTTTGCCATATTCGGCCGAATATATTCGGTTACCGATTAATCGGTGCATCCCTAATAGATACAGAGGGTCTGGGTTCTTTTGCGCCTCGCCCCCACTTAAAGCGTGAGTAAGGAATCAACATAAGTCTGAAAGAGATGATACAATATTATCTGCTCACAGATGCCACCTGGTTTTACTTGAGCACACTAAACCTCGCCCTGCGTAGTCCCACTCCTTAATGTTTTAGTCACAAGCAGGATTCTCACAGGAATTAAGTCTTTCACGCATAGGCCGTATGGATAAAACAAGTAAAAAAACTATTATTTTCATGACGTAATTGCATGTTTTTTTTGTTTTTTTTCGCCCTGTTCAGGATTGCTTTAAAACTGATATGGTGGTTAACATGATGAGCAAAAAAGACACATTGAATTAGGTGTGTCCAGACTTTTGGCCTGTACTGTATATAGGTGCTGTTCATTTCATTAGAATATCATTAGATAGATTAGATTAGATAGTACTTTATTTATTCCGTCAGGAGAGTTCCTTCAGGAAAATAAAAATTTTCAGCACAATCCCATTCAAGTTTAGACAAACATTACAGGGAGACAGAACAGGATCGCTGACGGGTCTGCCGGCTTCCAGCGCCCCTTACAAAAAAGATGAGATAAAGGTAAACAAAGGGGGGGAGAGGAGAAAAAAATAGAAGATTAAAATAAAATTTAAAAAATCGGTCTTTGCCTGGGCCCTGGAAAGGGGGTGCAGACTGAGGCCAAGGGAAAAAAAACAAATAAATTAAAAAAATAAAAAAACAACATGAAAAAGTTGATTTATTTCCGTAATTATATTCAACAGTGAAACTTAATTATATCAATTCATTACACACATAGTGGTATATTTGATATGTTTATTTCTTTAACTTTTGATGATTAGTACTGACAATTACTAAAAAAAAACAAAATTCAGTATCTCAGAAAATTAGTTAGGACTAGTACCAAAAAATATTTTTTAGAAATGTGGGCCAAGTGAAAAGTATGAACATGGAAAGTTTCAGCATGTACGGCAATCAATACTTAGTTGCAGCTCCTTTTTGCCCGAATTGCTGCAGCAATACGGCGTGGTATAAAGTCGACCAGTCTGTTGCACTCCTCAGGTGTTATGAGAGCCCAGCTTGCTTTAATAGTGGCCTTCAGTTCTTCAGCATTGTTGGGTCTGGCATCTGGCATCTTCCGCTTCACAATACCACATAGCTTTTCTATGGGGTTAAGGTCAGGTGAGTTTGCAGGCCAATCAAGAACAGGGATACCATGGTCCTTAAAGCAGGTACTGGTAGATTTGGCACTGTGTGCAGGTGCCAAGTCATGTTGGAAAATGAAATCTTCACCTCCATAAAATTGGTCCTCGGCAGGCAGAATAAAGTGTTCTAAAAGTTCCCGGTAGACTGCTGCATTCAATCAATCAATCAATCAATCAATGTTTATTTATATAGCCCCAAATCACAAATGTCTCAAAGGACTGCACAAATCATTACGACTACAACATCCTCGGAAGAACCCACAAAAGGGCAAGGAAAACTCACACCCAGTGGGCAGGGAGAATTCACATCCAGTGGGACGCCAGTGACAATGCTGACTATGAGAAACCTTGGAGAGGACCTCAGATGTGGGCAACCCCCCCTCTCTAGGGGACCGAAAGCAATGGATGTGGAGCGGGTCTAACATGATACTGTGAAAGTTCAATCCATAGTGGCTCCAACACAGCCGCGAGAGTTCAGTTCAAGCGGATCCAAGACAGCAGCGAGAGTCCCGTCCACAGGAAACCATCTCAAGCGGATCAGCAGCGTAGAGATGTCCCCAACCGATACAGGCGAGCGGTCCATCCTGGGTCCCGACGAGCGGTCCATCCTGGGTCTCGACTCTGGACAGCCAGTACTTCATCCATGGTCATCGGACCGGACCCCCTCCACAAGGGAGGGGGGGACATAGGAGAAAGAAAAGAAGCGGCAGATCAACTGGTCTAAAAAGGAGGTCTATTTAAAGGCTAGAGTATACAGATGAGTTTTAAGGTGAGACTTAAATGCTTCTACTGAGGTAGCATCTCGAACTGTTACCGGGAGGGCATTCCAGAGTACTGGAGCCCGAACGGAAAACGCTCTATAGCCCGCAGACTTTTTTTGGGATCTAGGAATCACTAATAAGCCGGAGTCTTTTGAACGCAGATTTCTTGCCGGGACATACGGTACAATACAATCGGCAAGATAGGCTGGAGCTAGACCGTGTAGCATTGACCATAGACCTCAGGAAACAGTGGACCAACACCAGCAGATGACATGGCACCCCAGACTTTTACCCATTGTGGAAATTTGACACTGGACTTCAGGCAACGGGGATTCTGTGCCTCTCCTGTCTTCCTCCAGACTCTGGGAACTTGATTTCCAAAGGAGATACAAAATGTACTTTCATCTGAAAACATAACTTTGGACCACTCAGTAGCAGTCCAGTCCTTTTTGTCTTGAGCCCAGGCGAGAGGCTTTTGACGTTGTCTCTTATTCAAGAGTGGCTGGCAGCTGAAGCCCATATCTTGCATACGTCGGTGCGTGGTGGTTCTTGAAGCACTGACTCCAGCTGCAGTCCACTCTTTGTGGATCTCCCTGGTTTTGTTTGACAATCCTCTCCAGGGCGCGGTTATCCCTCTTGCTCGTACACTTTTTTCTACCACATCTTCGCCTCTCTATCAATGTACTTGGACACGGAGCTCTGGGAACATCCAACCTCTTTGGCAATGACCTTTTCTGTCTTGCCATCCTTCTTTAAAGTATCAATGGTCATCTTTTGGACAGTTATCAAGTCAGCAGTCTTCCCCATGATTGTGTGTCATACAGAATCAAAACGAGAGACCATTTAAAGGCTTTTCCAGGTGTTTTGAGTTAGTTAGCTAATTAGTGTGGCACCAGGTGTCTTCAATATCTGACCTTTTCACCATATTCTAATTTTCTGAGGTGTTGAATTTAGGGTTTTCATTGGTTGTCAGCTATAATCATCTCCTTTTTGGCAAAAAACACTTGAAATGTATCAGTCTGTTTGGAATGAATGTATAAATTCTACAAGTTTGACTTTCTAAATGGAATTAATGAAATATATCAACTTTTTCATGATATTCTAATAATATGATCAGCACCTGTATATCATAGTGTCTTCAAAGTGTGCTGTTTTTTTCCTGAAATAAGGACTTTTGTCGAGGCTGGAGCCAAGAAATCTGCGTTTAAAGGACTCCGGCTTATTAGTGATTCCCAGAGCCCAAAAAAAGTCTGCGGGCTATAGAGCGTTTTCATTTCGGGCTCCAGTACTCTGGAATGCCCTCCCGGTAAAAGTTCGAGATGCCACCTCAGTAGAAGCATTTAAGTCTCACCTTAAAACTCATCTGTATACTCTAGCCTTTAAATAGACCTCCTTTTTAGACCAGTTGATCTGCCGTTTCTTTTCTTTTTCTCCTATGTCCCACTCTCCCTTGTGGAGGGGGTCCGGTCCGATCCGGTGGCCATGTACTGCTCGCCCGTGTATCGGCTGCACTGCTGATCCGCCTCCGCTTGGGATGGTTTCCTGCTGGCTCCGCTTTGAGCGGGACTCTCGCTGCTGTGTTGGATCCGCTTTGGACTGGACTCTCGCGACTGTGTTGGATCCATTATGGATTGAATTTTCACAGTATCATGTTAGACCCGCTCGACATCCATTGCTTTCCTCCTCCCCAAGGTTCTTCTTTGAAGTCCGAATTATGACATTGATTTTTGCAAATTACACTCATTTTCGCTTTGTCCGCTGTGTCAATTTGAATTGAGAGGTCGGTACATTTCTCAAGTTGCCATCCTTTGAAATGTCTGCAGGCTTCTTTGCTTGTTTTGATACAACCTGCTAAAAATGGGCCTTCCAAAATGTGCTGAAAAACCTGTAACCTAAAATCACTTCTATGTCTTTTTTGGGGGGTGAATTTAATTTGTAGACATCATTTTTAGGTGCAGGGCTATGAAAAATGTGTCAATGTTGTCAACATTTAACTTGTCATCTCCCAGACATGGTCTTAGAGGACGTGACCGAGTTGTAAGTAGGTTTTAATTTCTACTCTTTAGGTCAGACTTCTCTGTTAAATAATGTTGTGTTTTTTTTAGTGAAATAACGCCGGAGGGTCGCAGAATAACCAAGCTGGACCAGATCTTGCTCAATGGCAACAACATCACCATGGTAACTAACACATTAGAGCAGGGGTGTCCAAACTTTTTGACGGAGGGGCGCATTGTGCCGAGAGCTTAAAGCAGACTGTAAAGTTAAATCAAGTGTGTGTGTGTGTGTGTACAAACATATATATATATATATATATATATATATATATATATATATATATATGTATGTATATGTATGTATGTATATACGAACATATATAGTCGATATATGTATTTACATACAGTATATAGTCTACATATGAGTATGTATATACATATATATATGGATTTGATAAATGGTAAATGGGTTATACTTGTATAGCGCTTTTCTACTTTTTTAATGAACTCAAAGCACTTTGACAGTATTTCCACATTCACCCATTCACACATTGATGGCGGGAGCTGGCATGCAAGGCTCTAACCAGGACCCATCAGGAGCAAGGGAGAAGTATCTTGCTCAAGGACTGAAGGGACGTGACTAGGATGGTAGAAGGTGGGGATTGAACCACAAACCCTCGGGTTGCTAGCACAGTCACTCTCCCAACCGCGCCACGCCGTCCCCGTATACAAACATATATAGTCTATATATATATATATATATATATATATATATATATATATATATATATATATATATATATATATATATATATATATATATATATATATATATATATATATATACATATATATATATATATATATATATATATATATATATATATATATATACATGTGTGTATGTATACATACATACATACATACATAGTCTATATATGTGTATCTATGTATATACAGTCTATATTTGTGTGTGTATATATATATATATATATATATATATACATACACACATATATAGCCTATATATATATATGTGTGTGTGTGTATGTATGTATATATATGTATGTGTATATAAATATGTATGTATATATATATATATATATATATATATATACACACACGTATATGTGTATATATATATATATATATTTGCCCTATGAGTAGGAAAGGTTGTTTGGTCACATGTGAAAAAATGTTGTGTTGAGTACAGTTACATGTGGTTCATGTTCAATACCCTGATTTACTCACGCTGGCCACAAGATGGAGACAAAGTGGCAGCAATTGTACTGTTAGATACTTGAACTTGTGTTGAAGGCATCCTTATTAAACTTCCATCCATCCATCCATTTTCTACCGCTTATTCCCTTTCGGGGTCGCGGGGGGCGCTGGCGCCTATCTCAGCTACAATCGGGCGGAAGGCGGGGTACACCCTGGACAAGTCGCCACCTCATCGCAGGGCCAACACGGATAGACAGACAACATTCACACTCACATTCACACACTAGGGCCAATTTAGTGTTGCCAATCAACCTATCCCCAGGTGCATGTCTTTGGAGGTGGGAGGAAGCCGGAGTACCCGGAGGGAACCCACGCATTCACGGGGAGAACATGCAAAAACTTGCGAGCCTAAATGAACACACTGGCGAGCCGTACTTGGCCCGCAGGTTGTAGTTTGGACACCCCTGCATTAGTCTTGAAAATGGTAAAGAGGAATTAAAAATTGTCTTCTTTGCAGCTCATCCCAGGTGGAGAAGGCCCGGAAGTTTAAAGCCAGGATCTTCAGAACTTCTTTATTTTTTTTTTTGTTTGTTAGTTGAATATATTTTTTTGAAGTGTGACATGAAGCACACATAAGTCTGTTTTTGTTACAAATAAATGAGACCAATTGAGAAAGTGTTTGGTTTATTGATGAGTGCCTTTGTCACACTGAGCCGGACCACCTTCAGAACTCAGTACATGGGCGGCTTCTCCCCGCCTTTGGGGTTGGTCACCTTCTCCGCGTTCTTGCTCACCATGTCGTAGAGTTCCACCTGGACCCAGCGAGGCGGTGAAACAACCAGGTAATTCTTGCCCGTGGCCACAGTTTTGACCGACTCACGTAAAATCCACGCAGGTCCAGGATCATGACTCTGATGTCCGAGTAGACGGCCACGTCCTTCTCGTGGACCAGGGAGCGGTAGTCCATCTGGGAAGGAGGGAGAAGAGCTGAGCACTTCTGCATCGCCCGCGGGCCGGTGTTTGAACTCACCACGTGAGTGTCTTTGGATGCTTTGGCGACGGCGTCTCCCCTCTCCGAGAAGTACCTGAACGCCACGTCGAGTTAGGTGAGTGCAATCTAATCAACAAAGTGTCAACTTACTTGTTGATGTTGCTCTGAAAAGTGTCCACTTTAGTCTTCACTGCTGCAATCCGCTCCAAGATTTTCTCCTGTCACCCACATTAGATATTTTGTAGCTGGCTTGCTCCAGTTTTTGTCTACAATCGTTACCTGGATGGCCACGCCAAAGTCGTTTCCGTCCTCTATTTGCGGGATGAGGTGTTGAATCCAACATGTGACCTGCAGCCCAACAAAGTTGAGTTTTTAACCGGAGATGTTCCGACCGGCTGGTGCGTCGTCAACGCGACTCACGGCGATGATGGTCTCCCGCAGACTGACAATCTCGGGTTTCAGCTTCTCCACCAGCGCCACAATCTTCTCGTTGGTCTTGATGAAGCCACATTTGGGCTCTGGGGGAGAAAAGCAGCCTTTGGGATTTACCTTAAAATGGTTTATTTTGCTCTGGGAGCTCAAAGTAAAGCCACTGCTCCTCCACATGGAGAGGAGACAGATGAGGTGGTTCGGGCATCTGGTCAGGATGCCACCCGAACGCCTCCCTAGGGAGGTGTTTAGGGCGCGTCCGACCGGTAAGAGCCCAGGACACGTTGGGAAGACTGTCTCACGGCTGGTCTGGGAACGCCTCGGGATCCCCCGGGAAGAGCTGGGGAGAGGAAAGTGTGGGCTTCCCTGCTTAGGCTGCTGCCCCCGCGACCCAACCTCGGATTAGCGGAAGAAGATGGATGGATGGTTTATTTTACCTCAGTTGTTTGCTACAAGTGGAGGAGTTCAAGTACCTAGGAGTCTTGTTCACGTGTGAGGGAAGAGTGGATCGTGAGATCGACAGGCGGATCGGTGCGGCGTCTTCAGTAATGCGGACATTGTACCGATCCGTTGTGGTGAAGAAGAAGCTGAGCCGGAAGGCGAAGCTCTCAATTTACCGGTCGATCTACGTTCCCATCCTCACCTATGGTCATGAGCTTTGGGTCATGACCGAAAGGACAAGATCATGGGTACAAGCGGCCCAAATGAGTTTGGCGGGGCTCTCCCTTAGAGATAGGGTGAGAAGCTCTGCCATCCGGGAGGAACTCAAAGTAAAGCCGCTGCTCCTCCACATGGAGAGGAGCCAGATGAGGTGGTTCGGGCATCTGGTCAGGATGCCACCCGAACGCCTCCCTAGGGAGGTGTTTAGGGCGCGTCCGACCGGTAAGAGCCCAGGACACGTTGGGAAGACTGTCTCACGGCTGGTCTGGGAACGCCTCGGGATCCCCCGGGAAGAGCTGGGGAGAGGAAAGTGTGGGCTTCCCTGCTTAGGCTGCTGCCCCCGCGACCCAACCTCGGATTAGCGGAAGGAGATGGATGGATGGTTTATTTTACCTCAGTGGTTTGCTACAAGTGGAGGAGTTCAAGTACCTAGGAGTCTTGTTCACGAGTGGGGGAAGAGTGGATGGTGAGATCGACAGGCGGATCGGTGCGGCGTCTTCAGTAATGCGGACGTTGTACCGATCCGTTGTGGTGAAGAGGGAGCTGAGCCGGAAGGCAAAGCTCTCAATTTACCGGTCGATCTACGTTCCCATCCTCACCTATGGTCATGAGCTTTGGGTCATGACCGAAAGGATAAGATCACGGGTACAAGCGGCCCAAATGAGTTTGGGTCTCTCCCTTAGAGATAGGGTGAGAAGCTCTGCCATCCGGGAGGAACTCAAAGTAAAGCTGCTGCTCCTCCACATGGAGAGGAGCCAGATGAGGTGGTTCGGGCATCTGGTCAGGATGCCACCCGAACGCCTCCCTAGGGAGGTGTTTAGGGCACTTCCAGGACACGTTGGGAAGACTATGTCTCCCGACTGGCCTGGGAACGCCTCAGGATCCCCCGGGAAGAGCTAGACGAAGTGGCTGGGGAGAGGGAAGTCTGGGTTTCCCTGCTTAGGCTGTTGCCCCCGCGACCCGACCTCGGATAAGCGGAAGATGGATGGATGTTTGCTACAACCTCACCTGTTATAATTTTCAAACATTTGGCTTTCCAAGTACCACCATAATGACCAACGTTACAATGCAGTAGTGTGGTAGGCTTAAGTATTCATTAAAAACAAGGCTAAAGTTTTAACATGTAGATTTGATCTACCATACTTGCCAACCCTCCTGATTTTCCCTAGAGACTCCCGATTTTTAGTGCCCCTCCCGAAAATTTCCCCTAATTTCCACCTGGACAACAATATTGGGGGGAGAAGAATCCCTGTGGGAAGCAGAAACTTGGCAGAGAAATTTTCCGTGCAACGTTCATATTGTTGTTACTCAGCCGGCGTTTGTGGCTCGGGTGGACCCCTTGCATTTTCCATCCGTCCATTTTCTACCGCTTATTCCCTTTGGGGTCGCGGGGTGCGCTGGCGCCTATCTCCGCTACAATCGGGCGGAAGGCGGGGTACACCCTGAACAAGTCGCCAACTCATCGCAGGGCCAACACAGATAGACAGACAACACTCACACTCACATTCACACACGAGGGCCAATTTAGTGTTGCCAATCAACCTATCCCCAGGTGCATGTTTTTGGAGGTGGGAGGGGCCTATCCCCAGGTGTATGTCTTTGGAGGTGGGAGGGGCCTATCCCCAGGTGCATATTTTTGAAGGTGGGAGGAAGCCGGGGTACCCGGAGGGAACCCACGCATTCACGGGGAGAACATGCAAACTCCACACAGAAAGATCCCGAGCCTGGATTTGAACCCAGGACTGCAGGAACTTCGTATTGTGAGGCAGACGCACTAACCCCTCTGCCACCGTGAAGCCTGCATTTTGTGGCTTTTAATGCCTCAAAATCAAACACTTTTATGTTCAAATACTGGCAGAAGTTTACCTTATCCCAGCGTTTCTCAAAGTGTGGGGCGGGCCCCACTGGTGGGGAATAGAGACATGACAAGTGGGGCGCGAGGAATGGGAGGAAATTTCACTTTAATTTTGTCTTTTAATTTTTTTTATTATATTCTTATATATATATTTTTTTTACAACCCCATTTTCTATACAAACTGTAAATCACTTTGTGATTGTGTCTGTGAAATCCGCTACATAAATTACTTATTTTTCTCGTAGGCTTCAAATTTCTAGGTCGGAGCGAAAGTTAGACGGACGCAACAGTAACTAATGGGGGCGGGGCTAAGCGGAAGAAACTTTTGCGCGGATGGGTAGCAGGCTAATGTGTGGACCACAATTACACAAAATGGATAAATTGGCTTCATATAGAGTTGCATACAGAATTGCTCAATGCAAAAAAAAAAACACACACAATAGCAGAGCAGCTGATTCTCCCCGCTGCAACAAACATGGTGTCAGTCATGCTTGACGAGACAAGCGCAGCAAAATTAAAAGCTGTCCCACTGTCAAACGACAGAGTTGCGAGACGTATATGCGACACTGCAAGTGTTCTTAAGGAACAACTCGTAGGCAAATTAAAAGAAAATCGTTTTGCTTTACAAGTGGACGAAGCCACTGACGGAAATAAAGACTGCCTGTTCATCGCATACGTGATACGTCCGCTTTGTGAATGGCGAGTCACTGTGCGAGGATTTGAAGTTTTGCAAATACAAAAAAAATAGAGCCGGTGCTGATGGCTGTTGAAGATAATGGACAGTTTCCTCAAAGAACACAACCTTTAATGGGAAAACTGTGTGGGCTTTTGCTCCGATGGCGCAAGAAACGGGCTGCAGGTTCTAATAAAGAGGGTTGTGCCAAATGCGCATCGGACACATTGTGTCATTCACCGGGAAGCACTCGCGTCAAGGCAGCTCAGCCCCGAACTCAATGAGGTTTTAACAGATGTGAGCGCGATAAATTTGATCAAAAGACAAAAAAGTGGCGTTTTAATGAATTTATTATTGAACTTGATGCTGGTTATTTGATTTATTATTGAACTTGATGCAAGTTATACCACAGCTGCACAGTTATTTTTTTTAATATATTGAACTTGATGTTATTTTATGTTATTGAGTTGGAATGTATACAACGGCATAGCTCGGTTGGTAGAGTGGCCGTGCCAGCAACTTGAGGGTTGCAGGTTCGATTCCCACTTCCGTCATCCTAGTCACTGCCGTTGTGTCCTTGGGCAAGACACTTTACCCACCTGCTCCCAGTGCCACCCACACTGCTTTAAATGTAACTTAGATATTGGGTTTCACTATGTAAAGCGCTTTGAGTCACTAGAGAAAAGCGCTATATAAATATAATTCACACAATTCACAACTTGATGTTCAATAAATTTGAAAATGTTAAGCTTGGCATTAGCGTTCTGTTCGGGCGATGGGGGCAGGTGGGGCGTGAAAACTCCCCCTTGTCCAAAGTGGGGGACGACAAAAAAAAGTTTGAGAACCACTGCCTTATCCCAATGAACATCTGTTCAGTATTTTAACACAAAAGTGTTTGATTGTGAGGCATTAAAGACCACAAAATGCAAGGGGTCCATCAGACCCACAAACGCCGGCTGAGTAACAACAATATGAACGTGGCACGGAAAATTTCTCTGCCAAGTTTCTGCTTCCCACAGGGATTCTTCTTGTGTGTTTCTGCACCTACAAGGTTGCAACATTGTTTCTCAATACTGTCTGCTCTCTTTTTCTCGCACATTTTACCCTCTGATGTCCTGTGTACCTACACTCTGTCCTCCTCCTGTCTAAGCCACTTTAGTCATCATTTTTGTGCTTAAAAAAACATCCCTATGACTTTAACGCCAGACTTCTTCTGTTGGATGTTGTCATTACTGCCACAAGTGGTGGAAGCGTGAATTGCAACTTAGGGCTGAGAAACGGATATTTTTGGCCGACCCAACAAGGGGTTTAAGAAGTATCAAACAAGGAAATACTTTACTTTTCTTCTTCTTCTCCTCGCCTTGGTCCGTCTCCATGTCCTGCCAGAACAAGGTCACATCGTCACAAACACTCTTCTGTTGTCAGTGTAAGCAGAAAGGTCTCACCTCATCCTCGGGGGTCGGAGGGTCCGGTATGGGGATGTCCAGCGGCGCCTTCAGGGCCGACATGTCCGTAACGCTGAGGGCTTGATCCTGACAAGAGATCTTCTTTTAATGTCTCTGTGTTTACATTGTTCATCTAGCTTCCACTTCACACTTGTGGTTTGGTACTCTGGTAGATACTACCTTCACACTGCTGCTTTATACATTATTTGATATTCTGCTCTATTTACTGGTCTGAAGGCTGCAGGGGCCTCTTTGAAACATTTAAAGCAGGGGTGTCAAACTCAAATACATTTCAAACTGAACAAACTAACTCTTTAATAAGGACCCAAACAAGTTTTGCATTGAATATTGACCAAGTAAGGCTGATATAGCTTTAAAGTGACATGCAAAATCCAGGTTTAAATAATAATAATAAAAAATTATCAATGGCATATCAAATAAAATAAAAACACAAATTTAGTGCCTTTTTTCGGCGGCTGGTTTGAGTTGGGGCGGGGTTTGGTGGTAGCGGGGGTGTATATTGTAGCGTCCCGGAAGAGTTAGTGATGCAAGGGATTCTGGATGGGGCTTCACGGTGGCAGAGGGGTTAGTGCGTCTGCCTCACAATACAAAGTTCCTGCAGTCCTGGGTTCAAATCCAGGCTCGGGATCTTTCTGTGTGGAGTTTGCATGTTCTCCCCGTGAATGCGTGGGTTCCCTCCGGGTACTCCGGCTTCCTCCCACTTCCAAAGACATGCACCTGGGGATAGGTTGATTGGCAACACTAAATGGTCCCTAGTGTGTGAATGTGAGTGTGAATGTTGTCTGTCTATCTGTGTTGGCCCTGTGATGAGGTGGCGACTTGTCCAGGGTGTACCCTGCCTTCCGCCCGATTGTAGCTGAGATAGGCGCCAGCGCCCCCCGCGACCCCGAAAGGGAATAAGCGGTAGAAAATGGATGGATGGATGGGATTCTGGATATTTATCCGGTTGTGTTACGGTGCAGATGTTCTCCCGAAATGTTTGTCATTCTTGTTTGAAGTGAAGTGAATTATATTTATATAGCGCTTTTCTCAAGTGACTCAAAGCACTTTACATAGTGACACCCAATATCTAATTTTTACATTTAAAGCAGTGTGGGTGGCACTGGGAGCAGGTGGGTAAAGTGTCTTGCCCGAGGACACAACGGCAGTAACTAGGATGGCACAAGCGGGAATCGAACCTGCAACCCTCAAGTTGCTGGCACGGCCACTCTACCAACCGAGCTATGCCGTTTGCTGTGGGTTCACAGTGTGGCGCATATTTGTAAGAGTGTTAACCTTGTTTATACGGCAACCCTCAGTGTGACCAGTATGGCTGTTGACCAAGTATGCCCTGCATACACTTGTGTGTGTGTGTATGAGCCGCATATATTATGTGAGTGGGCCGGCACGCTGTTTTTATGGAAGAAACGCGGACGTGGCGACATGTAGAGAACGCCAAAAGCAGTGCTTTTACGGCCCGCCCCCAATATTAGTATCCGGGTGGAAATTCGGGAGGGGCACTGGACTTCGGGAGTCCATCCATCCATTTTCTACCGCTTATTCCCTTTCGGGGTCGCGGGGGGCGCTGGCGCCTAACTCAGCTACAATCGGGCGGAAGGCGGGGTACACCCTGGACAAGTCGCCACCTCATCGCAGGGCCAACACGGATAGACAGACAGCATTCACACTCACATTCACACACTAGGGACCATTTAGTGTTGCCAATCAACCTATCCCCAGGTGCATGTCTTTGGAAGTGGGAGGAAGCCGGAGTACCCGGAGGGAACCCACGCAGTCACGGGGAGAACATGCAAACTCCACACAGAAAGATCCCGAGCCTGGATTTGAACCCAGGACTGCAGGAACTTCGTATTGTGAGGCAGACGCACTAACCCCTCTGCCACCGTGAAGCCCAATTTTTTTTTTTTTTTTTTTACCAAGATAATTCTGTAAAATCCCTTATATGCTTATTGTGTTACTAGTGTTTTAGTGAGATTCTATGGTCGTACCTGTACAACCTGAAGGTCGGAGGGGTGTGGCCACGGGTGTGGTGACCGCCAGTGCCTCAGAGGGAAGCCAGCCGATGCTTCCTCCACGGTGAAAGCATCCGACGGTCGGGGGGGTCATGTCTACGATAAGAGCCGACTTATTACCACCTGCCGGTTGACATGTGGTAGGGAACCATGTTTGCTTGAGTGCTCCATTCCATAGTTAAGCTTCACCGTCATCTTTCGGTAATGTAAATAAGGAAACACCGGCTGTGTTTGAGTTGCTAAAGGCGGCCGCAATACACCGCTTCCCACCTACATCTTTCTTCTTTGACGTCTCCATTATTAATTTAACAAATTGCAAAAGATTCAGCAACGCAGATGTCCAGAATACTGTGGAATTATGCGATGAAAAGAGACTACTTATAGCTGGGAACGGTGCTGGACCAAAATCTCTACAATGCGTGACGTCACACGCTACGCGTCATCATACAGCGATGTTTTAGCCTGATACTTCCGCGTGAAATTTTAAATTGTAATTTAGTAAACTAAAAAGGCCGTATTGGCATGTGTTGTAATGTTAATATTTCATCATTGAAATATAAACTATCAGACTGCGTGGTCGCTAGTAGTGGCTTTCAGTAGGCCTTTAAGTTGTGCATTTCAGCACTCATGCAATTCGTCTGAAAATATCACATTCTGATGGATAGTTTTTTCATGGTTTCTGCCTTTTTATTGAGTTTTGTCTACTTTTTCAATTAAAACCATGTTTGCTTGAGTGCTCTGTTCCATAGTTAAGCTTCACCGTCATCTTTCGGGAATGTAAATAAGGAAACACCGGCTGTGTTTGTGTTGCTAAAGGCGGCCGCAATACACCGCTTCCCACCTACATCTTTCTTCTTTGACGTCTCCATTATTAATTGAACAAATTGCAAAAGATTCAGTAACACAGACGTCCATAATACTGTGGAATTATGCGATGAAAAGAGACGACTTATAGCGGGGAAAGGTGCTGGACCAAAATGTCCTCGACAATGCGTGACGTCACACGCTACCCGTCATCATACCGTGACGTTTTAGCCTGATACTTCCGCACGAAATTTAAAATTGCAATTTAGTAAACTAAAAAGGCCGTATTGGCATGTGTTGCAATGTTAATATTTCATCATTGATATATAAACTATCAGACTGCGGGGTCGCTAGTAGTGGCTTTCAGTAGGCCTTTAAGTTGTGCATTTCAGCACTCATGCAATTTGTCTGAAAATATCACATTCTGATGGATAGTTTTTTGCATGGTTTCTGCCTTTTTTATTGAGTTTTGTCTACTTTTTCAATTAAAACCATGTTTGCTTGAGTGCTCTGTTCCATAGTTAAGCTTCACCGTCATCTTTCGGGAATGTAAATGAGGAAACACCGGCTATGTTTGTGTTGCTAAAGGCGGCCGCAATACACCGCTTCCCACCTACATCTTTCTTCTTTGACGTCTTCATTATTAATTGAAGAAATTGCAAAAGATTTAGCAACACAGATGTCCAGAATACTGTGTAATTATGCGATGAAAAGAGACTACTTATAGCTGGGAACGGTGCTGGACCAAAATCTCCTCTACAATGCGTGACGTCACATGCTCTGCGTCATCATACCGTGACGTTTTAGCCTGATACTTCCGCACGAAATTTAAAATTGCAATTTAGTAAACTAAAAAGGCCGTATTGGCATGTGTTGCAATGTTAATATAATTGATATATAAACTATCAGACTGCGGGGTCGCTAGTAGTGGCTTTCAGTAGGCCTTTAAGTTGTGCATTTCAGCACTCATGCAATTTGTCTGAAAGTATCACATTCTGATGGATAGTTTTTTGCATGGTTTCTGCCTTTTTTATTGAGTTTTGTCTACTTTTTCAATTAAATATATGACTATTGAACATATTAGAGTGGACACAATCGTGGTTGTTTATGCGATCTCTTTGTTTATTATTCATATGTGATTATTTCTATGTATTTTTCAGCCCCAACCCAAGTGTGAAGGAGCCTACTATCAAGCTGAAAGTGTTGTTACCCTCAGCAAAGTGTCCAGCTGCAGGATCTTGGAGGGAATGTGGCTGGAGAAGAGATTTTGTGCCTGAACCAGAAGGAATGTTGCAAGTCAAGTCATATTTGGTATGCACATCTAAAATGACATTTCACTCATCGTAATAAAACAACAAACCTCATTATACAAGCCATGGCGGTATTTTTCCACCTGCAAGTGTTAAAAAAATTAGTTAAAAAAAAAAAAAAACGCTGACTCACGTTGATATTCACTTTCGTTTTCTTTCAATAGATCTCTATTTCACCAATAATCGCTAATCACAACAAGTTACTCATTTGATCACTTACGACTATATTTTTTTTTTTTAGAAAGCGAGTAAGTGTATAGTTTTTGTTAGTTTTATTTAAGTAAATACGACTTACCTGAGCGGCACTTTCGCGGCTTATTTTCAGCGCGGAGGCTTGCGGCATCTTCACCACCGAGCGAGGGTTGTTTTTTTTAAATTAGTATTGATATTAAAACTAAATTTAAACCGCGAGAAGCACGACGTCTTTCTGTGGACTTATTTCCTTATTCAATTTTACTTTCGACTTGCTGTCCTTGATGACGCGCCTCCCACTATAACTGCCCTCTTCGCTGACACCATTTCCTTTAACTTTCTCACAGACGGGATTTCCTAATTCATAAAAATATTAATTGCTGATTTATAATAATAATAATAATAATAATAAGGATTCCAGGCGTTTAACGCGTATTTTCTTGACTAGGAGTCACGTTCCCTTTTTTGTTCAATGCTTTTACTCTGAAAATAAATAAGCCAAACCGGAAGTACAGCAAGAAGCCCGACTTCCTTGTTCTTGTTGCCTTCACGCACATCCGCCGCGTCAAATCCAGGTCAGAGAAA